>NC_080544.1:113176223-113378723 GCF_028640845.1 Ahaetulla prasina
TTGGCAATCGGCCCCACCTTCCTGTAGATCAGAGTTTCTCAATCTCGTCAGCTTTAAGATTTGCGGACTTCCATCCCCAGAATTCCCCAGCTAGTGTGCTGGCTGGGGAATTCTGGGAGTTGAAATCCAGAGCTGCTGGCCTAGGAATTCTGGGAGTTGGTCCCTGCATCATAAAAGTAGCTGAGGTCGAGAAAGGCTGGTCGAGATGGGGCAGGCAGTTTCCCACTCTAGCGATTCCACCCCTCTTGAATCACCTCTGAGTAAACCCTTAGTCACAACACACGGCGTAGTAGGCCTGGGTGACGGCGCACAATAGGGAGGTCGCACCCTGGAGGCTGGCCAGGATTTCACCAAGAGACTAAAAGCCCCGTCTGCACAGCTTTCTAAAACAGGATTAAACCTCGCTTTAGGATTAAAGGCAAGCTGAAAGGATAAATTTACAGCCAGGGAGGGAGGGAAGGAGGGAGGGAGGGAGGAAGGAAGGAAGGAGAGAGGAGGAGAAGGAGGGAGGGAGGAATAATGGAAGGAAGGAAAAAGGAAGAAAGATAGAAAGGGAGGAGAGAGGAAGGGAGGAGAAAGGAAGCAAGGGAGGGAGGGAGCGAGGGTGGAGAAAAGAAAGGAAGATAAGAAGGAAGGAAGAATGGAAGGAAGGAGAAAAGGAAGGAAGATGAAAAGGAAGAAGATAGAAAGGGAGGAAAGAGGAGGGGAGGAGAAAGGAAACGAGGGAGGGAGCGAGGGTGGAGAAAAGGAAGAAAGATAAGAAGGAAGGAAGAATGGAAGGAAGGAAGGAGAAAAGGAAGGAAGATGAAAAAGAAGGAAGGGGAAGAGAAAGGGAGGGAGGAAAGGCGGGAGGGAGGAGAAAGGAAGAGGGAGGGAGGGAGGGTGGAGAAAAGGAAGGAAGATAAGAAGGAAGGAAGAAGAAGAGAGAAACAGAGGGAGGGAGAGAGGAAATGAGAATAAGAGGAAAGAAAAGAAATGCATGTATGAAAATAATTTTTCATAACACTTCCGAAAACTACATGCCACAACTCAAATGCTCAACAACAACAACAAAGCTGAACTTGAAAGAAATATTGTCCTGTTTTAGGCAGAAGTGAGTAAAAGGAAAGGAAGCCTTTAACTATGAAAACCAACGTCAAAGCCTTAAAAGCCACCATCCAAAAGTACGACTAACCCACGTGGTTAGTCTGAAAAGCTCGTGGGAGCCCCTGTAGCTGACTAAAACTTATGGCTTGGAAAAAGAGACCCCAGAGCCCTGCAGCTTGGAGGCCACCCTAAACTGGCCCGGCTCTCCTCTTCCAATATCTGCTTCAAGCCAAAGCTTTTGCCCTCCCAAATCCACTTCGGTTGCCGAGTGAGACCGCCGCTAAGTGAGTTTCGCCCCATTTTATGACCATTCTTGACACGGCTGTTAAGTGAATCACTGCAGTTGTTAACTGAAGAACATGGTTGTTAAGTGAATCTGGCTTCCCCATTGACTTTGGTTCTCAGAAGGTCTCAGAAGGGGATCATGTGACCCCGGGACTCTGCAACGGTCATAAGTCCATGCCAGTTTCCCAGCGTCTGAATTTTGATCACGTGACCCTGGGGATTGTGCAACGGTCATAAGTGTGGAAAAAAGTTATAATTGACTTTTTAGTGCCGTTGTAACTTCGAATGGTCACTAAGCGGATGGTTGTAAGTCAAGGGTTACCTGTATCCCTTTTTCCTTCTGCTGACAAGGAATTCAAGGCAGTTTCAGCCGTAGGAGGTGAGATTAATTTCAGCCACTAGAGGGCAGCATGGTTAAAATCAGCCCCAGAATTCCTATGGAAAGAGAATAAGTTTTCTTTTCTTATTAAAAAAAAAGGAGGGGGGACATTTGGGCTAAAGGCCAGCGGCCCCTTAATTCTCCTAAAATTAGGGGTTCCCCAAAGCCCTTGCTGGGCATCAGAGGCTTTGATGATGCTAAGAATTTATGTATTTTGCGTCCTTCGTGTAGCAGTTAATGCAGTGGTGGAAGACGGGTGGACTTCAAGTCCCAGAATTCCCCAAAGCCATCACTGGGAATTCTGGGAGTTGAAGTCCTGACCTCTTCAAGCCTCCTGGCTGGGGAATTCTGGGAGCCGAAGTTAATAAGGTTGAGAAAGGCTGGCCCCGAGCGAGCACATAACTCCCCAGAGTCCATGCCATCCTTCATTTGCATCATTACTTGCCGGTCTTAATTCCCATTATTTGCATGATGATGTCAGGCCAGGGCTGATGTGTCAGGGCTTCTGCCCCCCCCCCCCGCCCGGCCCCTCCCTCCCCTAAAGAAGGCCACCCGGGGCCCAGGGACAGGACCCGGGTGGTGGAAGCCGGCTCTGCCCTCAGAGGGGAGAAGGCTGGAAGGAAGGAGGGAGAGGGCAGGCCTCAGGCAGAAACTTGGCAAACTCTTTCTTTCTTTCTTTCTTTCTTTCTTTCTCTCTCTCACACACACTTTTTTCTCTCCTTCCCTCTTCCCTTCCTTCCCTCCCTCCCTCCCTTCCTTCCTTCCCCCTCCTTCCTTCCTTCCTTCTTTCTTTCTTTCTTTCTTCCTTTCCTTTCCTCTTTTATCTCACTTTTTCTCTCCTTCTCTCCTTCTCTCCTTCCTCTTTTTTTCTTTCATCTTTCTTTCTTTCTCTTACACTTTTCTCTCCTTCCTCCCTCCTCCCTCCCTCCCTCCCTCCCTCTTTCTTTCTTTCTTTCTTTTCTTTCTTTCTCTTTCTTTCTTTCTCTTTCTTTCTTTTTCCTTTCTTTTCTTTTTATCTCACACTTTTCTCTCCTTCCTCCTCCTCCCTCCTTCCTTCCTTCCTCTTTCTTTCTTTCTTTCTTTCTTTCTTTCTTTCTTTCTTTCTTTCTTTCTTTCTTTTTCTTGCATTCCTTCATTGCTTTGTTCCTCCTTCCCTCCTCCCCCTCCTCCTCTTTCTTCTCCTTCCTTCCTTCCTGTCAGTGTTCCACATTCTTCCTTTCTTTTTCTTTCCTTTCCTTCTTTCTTTCCTTCCTCCCTCTTTCCTTCTCTCTCTCTCTCCCCCCCCCACTTCCTCTTTCTGAATATTCCCATCATTGAAGGAATACAATAATCTCCTCCAGGTTTTCCATTGGCTGGCACGAGATCTTAAGTGTGTGGTGGTTTCACCCAGGTGTTCCTTCAGAAAACTTTGGTAGCCTTTCTGTGCCAAATTTCTCCAAACTTGGCCTCTCCAGAGGGTTGGACTTCCACTCCCAGAATTCCTAGGGCTGGGAGATGATGGGAACAACTGACCTCCAAGGCCCACAGACTCTCCAGTCAAGAAATCAGAGAAAGGAAGAAATTGGAACTTCTGGCTAGAAGATTC
Organism: Ahaetulla prasina; assembly: GCF_028640845.1. NCBI lineage: Eukaryota > Metazoa > Chordata > Lepidosauria > Squamata > Colubridae > Ahaetulla > Ahaetulla prasina. Next base: position 113,179,559 of record NC_080544.1, read on the forward strand.
GAAGCCAATTTGTCTCAACCTCGATGGCTTGAAGATGTGGAAGTCCACCTGTGGTCTTCAAGCCATCAAAGTTCAGAAGGATTGTGCTACACACATCAGCATAGAAGCCCAGCTGTTGTCTTGACTTTGGGACCAGCTGAAGCTTCCAAGGGCCTTCAAGGGCCTCCCCACCTTAGGGAAGGAGGGTTCCAAGGCCCATCTGCAGGGGGAAGACAGTGGCAGAGGGCCCCACTGCTTCCAAGGACCCCAGAAAACTCAGCTGGCCCCCATGAGAATAAAACCAGCCTTATGCTGGCTTTGCCCCTTGGCCCAGCAGAGTGTTGCTTCTTCTTGTAGCCGCATACATAACCTCCTTTCCCTTTCCACCCCGCTTCTCCTCCCAAATATCATCGGCGACTACATGCACACTCACAAAAGCAGGGGTGAAACACTCCCAGTTTGGACTGGATCAGCTGATCCGGTAGCGATGGTGGCGGGTGGTTCAGAGAACCGGTAGCAAAAATCCTTGACCTTCCTCCGCCCATGCCCACCCAATGCCCAGTTGCCCGCTTGCCACTTCTTTTAAAAAATGCTTTTAAAAGGAAAAAAAAAAGAGACGCTCTGACGATCCCAGCGGAGCCATGCAATTGTCAGAACCTTTTTTTTTTTACTTTTAAAAGCATTTTTTCTACAACCTCTTCGGCCGAATAGGTTGTAAAAAAAATGCTTTTAAAAGTAAAAAAAAAAAAAAAGATTGCATGCCACAGCTGATCACACACACACACCCCCGCACTGTTCTACTTACCCCATGCCTCCTTTTGGCCTGCACCGCATGCGCACACACCTTGCATGCGAACCGGTAGTAAACCGGTAGTTCAGATTTCACCAGTGCTCAAAAGGCTCCTGTGTGCATGTTTTTCTCAAGTTTGCAAAAGGTCAAGAGAAGGATGTGAATCAGACAGAGAAGCAGACCTGGGGTGGGGAAGGTGTGGGGTTTTTGTCCTGCTCAAGTTGTCCTTCTCTGGGGTGAGTTAAGACAGCTGATGGTGCAGCCCATAAAGCTTTGGCTGTTTCCTGAAGCAGGGGAGGGGTCTTTGAGGGGAGGGGGCAGAGCACATCGCATAGGGTTGCATTCCCACGCATGGCATGCCGAATTCTGGAGTTTAGAGTGCTAAATTTAGCATTTCGGGATTTAGAGTTCCAAGTTTAGCAGAATTCAGAGTTGAGGAATTTAGGTAGCCTCCATCTCCGGCCTTTCATGACCTTCTCCGTCTTTCTTTCACTCTTTGTCCTAAGAGCATCTCCCAGGTTGGCTGTGAATTGTGGGATCTGTAGTCTAGGCTGGTGAGGTAATGAAGAGAGAGAGAGAGAGGGAGGCAGACAGACGGAAAACAAGAGAAAGAGAAGGAGGGAGAGAGGGAGGGAGGGAGAGAGAGAGAAACAGAAAGAAAGCGTAAGGAGGGGGAGGGAGAGAGAGAGAGAAAGAAAGAGAAAGAAAGCAAGAGAAAGAAGAGAGAGAGACAGAAAGAGAAAAAGAAAGAGGGAGAGAGAAAGAGGGAGAGAAGAAAGAGACAGAAAGAGAAAGTGAGGAAAGTGAGAAAAGAGGAGAGGAAGGAAGGAAGGAAGGAAGGAAGGAAGGAAGGAAGGGAGAAACAGAAAAAGAATGAGAAAAGAGAAGACAGAAGACAGAAGACAGAGAAAGAGAGAAAAGGAGAGTGAGAAATAGAAAGAAACAGAGAGAGACAGAGCGAAAGGGAGAAACAGAGAAACAGAAAGACCAAGTGAGAGAGAAAGAGAGTGAGAAAAGAGAAAAAAGAGAAGGAAAAAGAGAGAAAGAGAGAAACAGAAAGAGAGTGAGAAATAGAAAGAAAGAAAGAGAGAAAGAGAGAAGGGAAGGTTGCAAATCCTCCTTCTGGGTGGTTGGAGACAAAATCAGGATAAGAAAATCAGGCTTTTAAATCTGGATGATCCGACAACTCCTTTATTCCCCTCTAATCCTTCAAATCGAGGGGAGGCGGGAGGGGAGGGGGAGGGCTAAAGATCCCACTGGCTTCATTACTCATGAGCTAATCCAGTTTTGCTTTGATGTTTCATGCAACGTTTTACATTGAGCCAAATCAGTTACTTCGTGGTAAGCTAGTAAAATGTGGGATCGAAGAAGCAGCATCACCGCCACCAGATGGATTCCTGACTGGCTGACAAACCGTACTCCATGAGTAGTCCTTAATGGTACTACATCCACACAGAGAGAAGCAAGCAGTGGGGTACTCCAGGGTTACGTCTTAGGCCCAGGACTCTTCCATATCTTCATCAATGAAGGAATAGAAGGGGAACTCACCAGATAAAGATCACACGAAGTGCTAATATCTCTTTACAAGCACTCACCTTGCAGCCCTGGTCAAAAGGGCCCAGCAGAGATTCTACTACCTGAGAGGAAACAACAACTGAATGGAAAACTGCTGGTGACCTTCTACCGCTGCACCGTAGAGAGTGTTTCAACTTACTGCACCTGCGTGTGGTTTGCCAATTGCACAGTGGCAGATAGGGCAGCGCTCCAGAGGATCAACGTCACTGCCCAGAGGATCATTGGTTGCCCCCTCCCCTCTTTGGAAGAGTTTTATAGCTCCTGCTCCCTTAAGAAAGTTCAAAACATTCTTAAAGACCCATCTCATCCTGGGCACCACTTTTTTTTGAACTATTACCATCTGACAGCCGGTACAGGATAATAAAAACAAGAACAAATAGGCTGAAAAACAGCTTCTACCCCAGGGCAGTAACCATACTGAATTCTACTGTATAGTGCAGTATTAATGCAATATCGGGGGGGGGGGTTTCAATTCAATTGTATTGAATGCAAACGATGTGTGTTTGTTTACAGTTATAATGTACGCTGAAGGTGGCATTTAATTTAGTTATACGAGGTGCAATGACAATAAAGCAAATTATATATAACTATATACAAAGCAGGGGTGAAATCTAAAGTTTTTCCCTACCGGTTCTGTGGGCGTGGCTTGGTGGGCGTGGCAGGGGAAGGATACTGCAAAATCTCCATTCCCTCCCCACTCCGGGGAAAGGATACTGCAAAATTCCCATTCCCTCCTCCCTCATGGGGCCAGCCAGAGGTGGCATTTGCCGGTTCTCCGAACTACTCAAAATTTCTGCTACCGGTTCTCTAGAACCTGTCAGAACCTGCTGGATTTCACCCCTGATACAAAGCCTTAGTAAGAACACACTTGGAGTACTACATCCAGTTCTGGTCACGATTGTTATAAAAAAGACGTTGAGACTCTTTTAGAAAGAGGGCGGAGAATAAAACATGCAAAGAACGGTTGCAGGAATTGGGTATGTCTAGTTTAATGAAAAGAAGGACTAGGATTAGCATGATAGCAGCCTTCCAATATTTGGGGGCTGCCCCAGAGAAGAGGGATTCATTCTCCAAAGCTCCTGAGGGCAGGATAAGAAACAACGGGAGGAAACTCATCAAGGAGAGAAGCAATCTGGAATTAAGGGGAAATTTCCTGATAGTGAGGGCAATTCACCCGTGGAACAGCCTGCCACCAGAAGTTGTGGGTGCTCCATCAATGGAGGCTTTTAAGAAGAGGTTGGACAACCATTTGTTTGAAGTGATGTAGGGTTTCCTGCCTGGGCAGGGGGTTGGACTAGAACAGGGGTCTCCAACCTTGGCAACTTTAAGACTTGTGGACTCCAACTCCCAGAATTCCTCAGCCAGCTTTGTTGGCTGAGGGATTCTGGGAGTTGAAGTCCACAAGTCTTAAAGTTGCCAAGGTTGGAGACCCCTGGACTAGAAGACCTCCAAGGTCCCTCCCAACTCTTTTTATTCCGTTAAATTTGCAAACACCACCAAATTTAGAGAGGACACCAAAGCTGGAAGTGGGGGAGGAAGCTTTGGTGTTCCCTCCACACTTGGGGTCATCTTAATAGTTTGTAAGATGACAACTGTGGTTAAGATGATGTAAGAACTGGCCCAGGAGCTGTTGATTCAGTTCTGATGCCGTCTGTTATTCGCACCTCTGTCACTGCTCGGTTTGGCACAGCAACCAAACAGGGCAGGGAGAGACTTCAATGGATAACAGGCAGTCCTCGACTTATAACATTCGTTTAGTGACCATTCGAAGTTGCAACGGGAATGGGGGGAAAGAATGCGACTTAGGGCTGTGTTTCACACTCACGACCCTTGCAGCATCTCCAAGCTTAGGGGATCAAAATTCAGAGGCTTGGCAACTGGCTCCTATTTATGACGGTCGTAGTGTCCCCGGGATCATACGGTCCCATTTTGCGCCCTTCTCATGAGCCTCTGGTGGCTCAGCAGACTCTGTCTGTTATTAACACAGCTGCTTGCAATTACTGCAAGTTCAAGTCCCACCAGGCCCAAGGTTGACTCAGCCTTCCATCCTTTATAAGGGAGGTAAAATGAGGACCCAGATTGTTGGGGGGGCAATAAGTTGACTTTGTATATAATATACAAATGGATGAAGACTATTGCTTGACATAGTGTAAGCCGCCCTGAGTCTTCGGAGAAGGGCGGGATATAAATGCAAAAAAAAAAAAAATCAATGGGGAAGCCGGGTTCACTTAACAAGCATGGAACAGAACAGATTAACAGAGTTGGAAGGGACCTTGTAGGTCATCTAGTCCAGCCCCTCCCACCCAAGCAGGAGACTCTATACCGTTTCGGATATATGGCAGCCCAGAATTAAGAGTCAGCTAAGTTCACCACTGCAGTGACTCAACCATGAAGAACCATGGCAAGAAAAGTCGTAAAAATGGGGCAAACTCCCCACACTGAACGGATTTCCCCCTTAGCAACAGAAACCTTGGCCTCCATTGCGGCCGTACGCCGAGGACTACCTGTGTTCCATTCTTAACGGTTGTAAGCCGAGGACCCCCTCCGTTTGCAAAATGGAAGGAGAGGAGCTTATTTGCAGGAGTTGCAGCCATTGCACTGATTACAGATTAACAGTTGGAAGGGACCTGGTAGGTCATCTAGTCCAACCCCCCAGCCCAAGCAGGAGACCTTACACCGTTTCTGACAGAGGGCAGTCCAGCCTCTTCTTGAAAGCCTCCAGGAATGAAGCTCCCACAACTTCCGAAGGCAACTTCTCCCTGTCAGGAAAAGTCTGAGAGCGGGAATGGTCGGGGAGGTTCTGCCAAGAGCATTGCTGTTCCCATAGCGGCCAAAGTGGGGATGAGGTCCAGGAACCCCTGCCGCTGGCCCTCCTGCCCCCCAGACGCTCTCCTGGCACCCCTGCAGGCCTCCATCCATCTGTCAGGAGCACCAGCTGGTGACAGCATCGTCCTGGCCCGGCGGCTGCAAGGGGACACGGACAAATAAGGCCGGATTTCAGGGTCCAAGGTCAGGTCTCGTATTAATACCCCTTCACGCCTGCTTGCAAGTATCCCGATGACTTCAGGGGTGATGCTGAGGGGGACTTTCCGTCGGACGAGGCCAGTTGTCCTCCTCACTGGAGGGTCTGGAGAAGAAGCTGGGCAGCCACTGGCCTGAAACGGGATAGGGTCTCCCGCTTGAGGAAAGGGTTGGGCTAGAAGACCTCTGAGGGGGTTGGAGCTTCTGGAGGGAAGCCATCCCACTGGTTAATTGTTCTCACAGTCAGGAAGTTTCTCCTTAATTCCAGGTTGCTTCTCTCCTGGATTAGTTTCCGTCCATTTCCTTCCTTCCTTCCTTCCTTCCTTCCTTCCTTCCTTCCTTCCTTCCTTCCTTCCTTCCTTCCTTCCTTTCCTTTCCTTTTTTCTTTCTTTCTTTCCTTCTTTCCTTCTTCTTTCTTTCTTCCTTCCTTCTTTCCTTCTTCCTTCCTTTTCTTTCTTCCTTCCCTCTTTCCTTCCTTCTTTCTTTCCTTCCTTCCTATTTTCCTTCCTTCCTTCCTTCCTTCCTTCCTTCCTTCCTTCCTTCCTTCCTTCCTTCCTTCTTTCTTTCTTTCTTTTCCTTCCTTCCTTCTTTCTCTTTCTTTTTTCCTTCCTTCCTTCCTTCCTTCCTTCCTTCCTTCCTTCCTTCCTTCCTTTCCTTTCCTTTCCTTTCCTTTATTCTTTCTTTCCTTCCTTCCTTCCTTCTTTCCTTTCTTTCTTTCCTTCTTTTTTCTTTCTTTCTTTCTTCCTTCTTTCTTTCCTTCCTTCCTTTCCTTTTTTCTTTCTTTCCTTCCTTCCTTTCCTTTCCTTCTTTTTTCTCTTTCTTTCTTTCTTTCTTTCTTCCTTTCTTCCTTCCTTCCTTCTTTCTTTCCTTCCTTCCTTCCCTTTTTTCCTTCCTTCCTTCCTTCCTTCCTTCTTTCCTTCTTTCTTCTTTCTTTTTTCCTTCCTTCCTTCTTTCCTTCTTTCTTCTTTCTTCTTTCCTTCCTTCCTTCTTTCCTTCTTTCTTCTTTCTTTTTTCCTTCCTTCCTTCCTTCCTTCTTTCTTTCTTTTTTCCTTCCTTCCTTCCTTCCTTCCTTCCTTCCTTCCTTCCTTCCTTCCTTCCTTCCTTCCTTCCTTCTAGAATCATAGGACTGCAAGTGGCTCAAGCAGGAAACATGCCTGCCAAGCCAAGCCACGCCTACCAAACTACACCCACAGAACCAGTAGTAAAAAAAAATTGAAACCCACCACTGGTTACACGTGCTTCCTTGGGGCATCCAGGATTGCTTGCACAACCACATTTTAATACAATAATGGAATAACAGAGCTAAAAGGGACCTTGGAGGTTTTCTAGTCCAACCCCCTGCTCAAGCAAGAGGCCCTATAACTTCAGACAAGTGGCTGCCCAGTCTCTTCTTAAAAGCCTCCAGTGACGGAGCACCTACTACAACTTCTGTCCCACTGATTAATTGTTCTCATGGTCAGGAAATTCCTCCTTAGTTCTAGGTTGCATCTCTCCTTGATTAATTACAGTACCTAGTTGGGTCATGAAATGTGTGCAAGAAAACGACCAAGCTCAGAGAACACCAAAGGCCCCACAGTCGGTGCCCCCCCCTCTCCTCCTCCTCACCCTCCACCTCCCTTCTAGCACTGATGAAGTTCTCTAGTTGGGTCATGAAATGTCTGCAGGAAAACAACAGAGAATCCCAAGAACCCCACGTTCCTCCTCCTCCTCCTTCCCCGCCTCCCCACAACCCCCCTCCCTTCTATCACCGATGATGTGACTTAGCTGGTCAATGAAATGCCTGCAAGGAAGCCACCAAGCTCAGAGAGCAGCAAGGATCCTCCGGAGAAAACTATCCCTACATGTCTGTTATTTTGGGACCTCACCCGGGCAGCTCGACCAACCTCTTGGCTCCTCAGAGAAATGCTGAAGGCCAAACAGCACCGTCGGAAGTACAAAGAGAGTCAAAGGTTTCAGGAAGCAGGCCTCCTTTGACCCATTCGGGGAAACATTTCCAATTATTGGATAATTTCAGATCGGCCTTAACAGGCAAGTACTGGAGGGCAGAGCACCAAAACCGTCATTGGAAGGAAACTGTATTTTCCTTACTTCGATCACGTCATGCAGGGGAATTCACTGGAGAAAGCCATGATGTTGGAAAGAGTCAGCGGTCAAAGAAAGCCAGGCCTCCAAAGAACAGGGTGGCTGGAGACCCTCAAAACTGACCCCAGCCGGAGCATAGAAAATCTCAAAGACCAGGGCAAGATCGGAAGAGGTGGAGAGACCCCCACCTGGCCCAGAGAATCCCCAAGAAATGACTGAATGGAGAATACCATCACCACCATTAAGGTCGGACAGGATGGATCTACTCCAGGTCAGGAAGGAAGGAAGGAGGGAAGGAAGGAAGGAAGGAAGGAAGGAAAGAAAAAAGAAAGAGAAAGAAAGAAAGAGAAGGAAGGAAGGAAGGAAGGAAGGAAGGAAGGAAGGAAGGAAGGAAGGAAGGAAGAAAGGAAGGAAGGAAGGAAGGAAGGAAGGAAGGAGAGGAAGGATGATGAAGGGAGGAGAGGGAGGAGGAGGAAGGAAGAAAGAAGGAAGAAAAGGAAAAGAAGAAAGAAGAAAGAAGAAAGGAAGGAAGGAAGGAAGGAAGGAAGGAAGGAAGAAGAAGAAGGAAGGAAGGAAGAAGGAAGGAAGGAAGGAAGGAAGAAGGAAGGAAGGAAGGAGGAGAAGGAATGAGAAAAGAGAGGAGGGAGGGAGAGGAAGGAAGAAAGAAGTCAGAGAAGAAAGGAAGAAAGAATAAAGAGGAAGGATGATGGAGGGAGGGAGGAAAGGAGGAGAAGGGAATGAGAAAAAGGGAGGGAGAGAGGAAGGAAGAAGGGAAGGAAGGAAGGAAGGAAGGAAAAAAGAGAGAAAGAAGGAAAGAGAAAGAAAGAAGGAAGGAAGGAAGAAAGAATAAAGAGAGGAAGGATAATGAAGGGAGGGAGAGGGAGGGAGGAAGGAGATGGGAATGAGAAAAAGAGAGGGAGGGAGGGAGAGAGGAAGGAAGAAAGAAGAAAAAGGAAAAAGATGAAGTCAGAGAAGAAAGGAAGGAAGAATAAAGAGGAAGGATGATGGAGGGAGGGAGGGAAGGAGGAGAAGGGAATGAGAAAAAGGGAAGGAGAGAGGAAGGAAGGAAGGAAGGAAGGAAGGAAGGAAGGAAGGAAGGAAGGAAGGAAGGAAGAAGAAAAAGGGAAAAAGATGAAGTCAGAGAAGAAGGGAAGGAAGAATAAAGAGAGGAATGATGATGAAGGGAGGGAGGGAGGAAGGAAGGAGATGGGAATGAGAAAAAGGGAGGGAGAGAGCAAGGGAGGGAAGGAGGGAGAGAGGAAGGAAGGAAGAAGAAAAAGGGAAAAATATGAAGTCAGAGAAGAAAGGAAGGAAGGGTAAATAAATAGAGGAAGGATGATGAAGGGAGGGAGGAAGGAAGGAAGGAAGGAAGGAAGGAAGGGAGACCTGGCCCACAGAATCAGCAAGAGTTGGATAACATCATCGTCAACATGGTGATGTTGAACAATTAACAGCGAGAAAAATCAACCAGTGGATCAAAAGTGGCCTTCAGAAGTTGTAGGTGCTCAATATCTGGAGGTTTCTAAGAAGAGGCTGGAGAGCCACCTGTCTGGAATGGTCTGGTCCAGGGTCTCCTAGTTGAGGAGGGGGTCAAACTGGAAGCCCTCCAAGGTCCCTTCCATTTCTATTCTGATGGATGGAACATCATCACATTGGCCTTAAATGCAGGCAAAGTGGAGAGAGCATCTCAGCGCCTTCCAGGTAGCCAAACATGGGAACTGGAGCAGTTGCTCAAATCCCTGTTTTGGAGCTGATGTCATGGAGAGAAGAATAGCCCAGTTTAGTTCCACCTGATGGGATCATCACTCCACGTTTGACACCTGCCCCATTTCCATGAAGTAGCCTTTGATCCAAGATGGACTTGAGTCAATCATCTATCATCTGGGGTCACTCAAGGCAGGACACCCTTCCGAGGTGTCCTCTCAAAGCCTCATCAGTCCCTGCTGGGCCCTGGTGGGTCTCCAGGACCTCCACTTTGGCCAATCAAAACCGTGATGGGTGACCGGTGGGGGGGAGCCTTTAGCAAGACCTCAGGACTCAAACATGAGACGCGGAGATGTTTAGGTCATCGATATATTTCAGAAGTGACCAAATCGGAAAACTGTCCTTAGACCTCAACGGCTCGTCACTCAAGCAGCTGCTTTTCAGACATTGGAGCAACAGACAAGACACCAAAAATAAGCTCAGCAGCAAACAAACAAGGTTATTTCATTTCATCCTTTGATAAGGTCAGAAAACGATATTTTTTTTTTTTTTTACAGGGGTCCCCTGGATAGGAACCGTCAGCTCAGGGACTCCAAAATCCAGATCTGTGATCAGTTGCTCCATTTTGCACAGTTCGAGAAGAAGATTTGAGAATTGAAAAAAACTCTGGTTTTATATATATACTGTGTGTCTGCGTGTATGTAAATTATGTATGTATGTACAGTATGGATAGATAGATAGATAGATAGATAGATAGATAGATAGATAGATAGATAGATAGATAGATAGATACAGACAGACAGACAGACAGACAGACAGACAGACAGACAGACAGATAGATAGACAGACAGATTAGATAGATAGATGATTGATAGATTAGATAGATAGATGATAGATAGATAGATAGATAGATAGATAGATAGATAGATGATTGATTGATTGATAGATTAGATAGATAGATAGATAGATAGATAGATAGATAGATAGATAGATATAGAGATGTATATATATAGATGTAGATATATAATCAGAGTTTTCCCAATTCTCTGTTCTTGTCCTTGAACTGTGCAACACACACACAGATAGACAGATATACATACATATATACATACATACATACATACATACATACATACATACATACATATATATATATATATATATATATATATGTAGGTCTTTGGTTGTTCGGGTTTTCTCCCATGTAAAATTGGAAGAATTTTATGGAAAACCGAACAACAAATTCTACAAACACCGTGAAAACCTCAGAAAACATATATATATATATATATATATATATATATATATATATATATATATATATATATATAGGTCTTTGGTTATTCGGGTTTTTTCCCGCGTAAAATTGGAAGTGTCTTGGCGACGTTTCGACGAAGTCTCATTTGCCATCTTCAGGCTTCAGCTCAACCGTGCTTCTGGGAGCAAATTTGCTCCCAAAGCAACTGAACTGAAGACTGGTTTCATCATATTCTGTGAGCTGTGACTCTACTAACCTCTGCCTCAGAAAACATATATATATATATATATATATATATATATATATATATATATATATATATATATATATATATATATATATACATACATACATACATGCATACGCAATATACTTGAAGTATATTGTTCAAGACAAGATTAAAATACAAAATACCAAAAAATTGAAAAGATGACAAAAAAAGAAAAAAAGACCAAAAACAACCAAAACAATAAAAAAAGTTGCATAAAAAAACTCCACCACATATCCACATCTTATTCCCACTAATTGATTCATACATTACCTGCAGCCTTAGTTCCACCTTGCAACACCACTCCTGCAGACTGCACTGGCTACCTGTGGTCTTTCAGGTGCACTTCAAGGTTTTGGCTACTACCTTTAAAGCGCTCCATGGCTTAGGACCGGGTTACTTACGGGACCGCCTACTGCTACCGATTGCCTCCCACTGACTCGTGCGCTCTCACAGGAGGGACTCCTCAGGTGCCGTCCGCCAAACAATGTCGGCTGGCGGCCCCAGGAAGGGCCTTCTCTGTGGGGCTCACCTCTGGAACGAACTTCCCCAGGACTCCGTCAACTTCCGACCTTGGACCTTTAGCATGAGTTGAAGACCTACCTATTTATTCGCGCAGGACTGGCATAGAAATTTTTAGCAGTTTTTAATATTTTGTTGTAAATTATTTGGGGTTTTATGGTTTTAAATAATAGTTTTAATTTGGCCTGATACGTAATAAGATTTTTAATAATTGTTTTATTATGTATATTATTATTGTTTTATTATGTATATTATTATTGTTTTATTTTGGCTGTGAACCGCCCTGAGTCCTTCGGGAGAAAGGCGGTATAAAAATCTAAATAAACTAAACTAAACTAACTAAACTAAACTAACTAAACTAACTAAACTAAACTAACTAAACTAAACTAACTAAACTAACTAAACTAAACTAACTAAACTAAACTAACTAAACTAAACTTGCAAAATGGGCCCTTTTAAACTACTACATCTATCTGCAAATTATTGACCTGTCTTCTGTATGGCATTAGTAATAAAGTAGTTAAGAGGAAGAATAATGCCACTAAAAAAAACAAATTAAAGTTTCAAACTGTCATTGTAAGTCCGCTCAGAAAAGTGAGCAGGGTGTTGGACTACATGACCTCAAGGTCCCTTCCTTGGATGATTCTCTGTTCTTGTCCTTGAACTGTGCAACACACACACAGATAGACAGATAGATAGATATATAATCAGAGTTTGAAAACCTCAGAAAACATATATATATATATATATATATATATATATATATATATATATATATATATATATATATATATATATATATACATGCATACATACATACATACATGCATACGCAATATACTTGAAGTATATTGTTCAAGACAAGATTAAAATACAAAATACCAAAAAATTGAAAAGATGACAAAAAAAGAAAAAAAGACCAAAAACAACCAAAACAATAAAAAAAGTTGCATAAAAAAACTCCACCACATATCCACATCTTATTCCCACTAATTGATTCATACATTACCTGCAGCCTTAGTTCCCACCCCTTGCAACACCACTCCTGCGCAGACTGCACTGGCTACCTGTGGTCTTTCAGGTGCACTTCAAGGTTTTGGCTACTACCTTTAAAGCGCTCCATGGCTTAGGACCGGGTTACTTACGGGACCGCCTACTGCTACCGATTGCCTCCCACTGACTCGTGCGCTCTCACAGGGAGGGACTCCTCAGGGTGCCGTCCGCCAAACAATGTCGGCTGGCGGCCCCCAGGGGAAGGGCCTTCTCTGTGGGGGCTCCTACCCTCTGGAACGAACTTCCCCCAGGACTCCGTCAACTTCCCGACCTTCGGACCTTTCGCCGCGAGTTGAAGACCTACCTATTTATTCGCGCAGGACTGGCATAGAAATTTTTAGCAGTTTTTAATATTTTGTTGTAAATTATTTGGGGTTTTATGGTTTTAAATAATAGTTTTAATTTGGCCTGATACGTAATAAGATTTTTAATAATTGTTTTTATTATGTATATTATTATTGTTTTTATTTTGGCTGTGAACCGCCCTGAGTCCTTCGGGAGAAAGGCGGTATAAAAATCTAAATAAACTAAACTAACTAAACTAAACTTGCAAAATGGGCCCTTTTTAAACTACTACATCTATCTGCAAATTATTGACCTGTCTTCTGTATGTGGCATTAGTAATAAAGTAGTTAAGAGGAAGAATAATGCCACTAAAAAAAAAAACAAATTAAAGTTTCAAACTGTCATTGTAAGTCCGCTCAGAAAAGTGAGCAGGGTGTTGGACTACATGACCTCCAAGGTCCCTTCCTTGGATGATTCTCTGTTCCACGTCCTAAGAGGCGAACTCAAACACCAACTATTAGGGTACTGGAGATTAAAACATACAATGAACGGTTCAGGAACTGGGCCTGGCTAGTCTAGACAAAAAAAAATATACAAAAGTGCGTATAGTCAAGGCTCTGGTTTTCCCAGTTGCAATGGATGGCTGTGAAAGTTGGACCATAATAGAATAGAATTTTTTTTTTAATAGAATTTTTTATTGGCCAAGTGTGATTGGACACACAAGGAATTTGTCTTGGTGCATATGCTCTCAGTGTACATAAAAGAAAAGATACGTTCATCAAGGTACAACATTTACAACACAATTGATGGTCAATATATCAATATAAATCATAAGGATTGCCAGCAACAAGTTATAGTCATACAGTCATAAGTGGAAAGAGATTGGTGATGGGAACTATGAAACGATTAATAGTAGTGCAGATTCAGTAAATAGTCTGACAGTGTTGAGGGAATTATTTGTTTAGCAGAGTGATGGCCTTCGGGAAAAAACTGTTCTTGTGTCTAGTTGTTCTGGTGTGCAGTGCTCTATAGCATCGTTTTGAGGGTAGGAGTTGAAACAGTTTATGTTGAGTGCCAAAAAATGGAAGCCTTTGAAGTCTGGTGCTGGAGAAGACTCCTGCGAGTCCCTTGGACTGCAAGGCGAACAAACAAGTCAGTCCTAGAGGAGATCAACCCTGACTGCTCTTTAGAAGGCCAGATCCTGAAGAGGAAACTCAAATCCTTTGGCCACCTAATGAGAAGGAAGGACTCCCTGGAGAAGAGCTTAATGCTGGGAAAGATTGAGGGCAAAAGAAGAAGGGGACGACAGAGAACGAGGTGGCTGGATGGAGTCACTGAAGCAGTAGGCATGAGCTTAAATGGACTCCAGAGGATGGTAGAGGACAGGAAGGCCTGGAGGAACGTTGTCCATGGGGTCGCGATGGGTCGGACACGACTTCGCAACTAACAACAAAGTCTAGAGAAGAGAAGGACCAGGGGAGACAGGATAGCATCTTGCAATATTTGAGGGGCTGCCCCAGAGAGGAGGAAGGGGGTCAAGCTATTCTCCAAAGCACCCGAAGGCCAGACAAGGAATAATGGGTGGAAACTGAACAAGGAAAGATTCAACCTGGAAATAAATAGAATTTTTCTGACAGTGAGAACAATCAACCGATGGAACAGAAGTTGCCTTCAGAAGTTGTAGGAGCTTCAATCCCTGGAAGTTTTCCAGAAGAGACTGGACTGCCATCGGTCAGAAATGGTGTAGAGTCTCCTGCTTGGGCAGGCGGTTGGACTAGATGACCTCCAGGCCCCTTCCAACTCTGTTAATCCGTTACTAATTCTAGACACTCCGGTTGCTTTCACAAAAGCCCCCAGGTAGCCCTGCAGCAGGTTAGCATCCAAAATCCCCCTCGTCTTAGTCTAGACTGGGAAACTGGAAAGACATCCTGGAAAAAAGTGAAATGTGGATTCTCCTATCTCCACGGTTGTCAAGGGAGCTCCAAGGAGGTGTCCCTCAAGGCCCTCTTGAGTTATGATAAAGTATCTCAGAAACTTCGCAACAGGTAGAGAGACGACTTTTGAGGGGTGGGGTGGCGGGGAGGGTAGCGTTTCAAACCCGGCAATCTGGTGGATGCCCTCAAAGCAGACGCAGCCTTCGTGCGATAAATCGAATGCAAATCTATCTCGCTCGGGTTCCCCTCCGTGCTTCGCTTCCAACATGGCTCCACCCAACGTGTGTGGGTGGCTAATTCCAAAACAGGGTGAGAAGCTTTCACTTCTCCTGCAAACTTGGAAGGCTCCTCTGTCCCCCAAGCCAAACTTCATCAAGGGAAACCTTCTTCCCCCACCCACTTCAGGGACCTGGAGCCAAAGAGGTTGATAGGCATCTGCCGTTGGGAAACCGACAATTACGTTCTCCAGCGGTTGGCAAAGTCCCTGGGCCTCGTTCGTTTCCTTCCAACTTCACCCGACAAGCCCCATCATCAGAGATATTTCCACGGGATGCAAATCGGCTGTGGATGTTGTAAGGGGAAGCAAAAGAAAGGAGGGGAGGGAAATGGGGGAAAGTTCACCCTGGTGCATTCGTTCTCCTTGAGCCAAAGAAGCTCCGGAGAAGTTGCGACATCGGTGGAGATGGAGGAGCTGCAGAAGATTCTGGAAGGGCTGGTTAGGCAAACTGGACTGGATGGGTTAGTCTGGAAGGCAACAGCCGGCTGGCTCGGTTTGGCATGGGGTCAGTTTAACGTAAGCACTGTGTTAGGCGCACTTTGAAGCAACGCAACAAACAACGACCCACTCCCCTTTAGGAGGGTTTCATCTAAAAGAGGAACCGGGCAAACCCCTGAATTTGGTGGTTTTCCTGCAGACGTTTCATGACCCAGCTAGGGAACATTATCATGGTAGAAGGGTGAGTGGTTTGGGGGGGGGAGAAGGAGGAGGAAGAGGAGGAGGAGGAGGAGCCGTTTCAACTGGATTTCGCAGTTTGGTCGATCTCTTGAGTCCTTGAACTGGGATAGGGAGATTGTTGTTTGATGGTGTTAAAGGTCTCAGAATAATAGAAAAACAGACTTGGAAGGGACCTTGAAGGCCTTCTAGTCCAACCCCCTGCCCAGGCAGGAAACCCTACACCACTTCAGACAAATGGTTATCCAACATCTTCTTAAAAACTTCCAGCGTTGAAGCATTCACAACTTCTGGAGGCAAGATTGATTGTTCCCACTGTCAGGAAATTTCTCCTTAGTTCCAGGTTGCTTCTCTCCTTGGTTAGTTTCCATCCGTTGCTTCTTCTCCTGCCTTCAGGTGCTTTGGAATAGTTTGACTCCCTCTTCTTTGGGGCAACCCCTGAGATATTGGAACACTGCTATCATGTCTCCCCTAGTCCTTCTTTTCCTTAAACTAGACATACCCAGTTCCTGTAACCATTCATTGTATGTTTTAGCCTCCAGTCCCCTAATCCTCTTTGTTGCTCTTCTCTACACTTTTTTTTCTAGGGTCTCCACATCTTTTTTGTGTTATGGTGATCAGAACTGGACACCATATTCCAAGTGTGGTTCCACCCCCATGGATGGTATGAAGAGTTATAATCACTTCTCGTGATCTTGATGGTCTCGTTCTGTTGAGCTTTTCTGCTGTGGTTCAAAAATGGATGTCCACTTTCTTCTTCCCAGGATTATCTGAGATTTCAGTTTTGGATTACCTGGTCTTCTCCGTTTTAGTCTGCATTGGAGGGGAAGATTAAACAGTTTTTATTTTTTATTTTATTTAAGTATCTAGATGTCTTTTCCAGACGTTGCTCCTCATTCATGAACATCTTCACAAGGAGTTGATAGCTGTTCCCGAGGTGCCTTAAGCACATGACCCGACATCTCCTTGTTTACATTGTGGTTATGATTCCACCCCAATGTCTTCTTTCAACTCCCGAACTCCAAATGGGAACTTTAGGTTGGGTCATCCCAATCTTTGGAAGGAAGCCCAGGTATGAATGAATCCCATATCTTTGAGGTCATGGAGATGCTGAGAGAAGATTGTAATCTTGCTCTTCAGGTCCAAGATCTTGAATAGGAGAATCAAGCAAGAAACATTCCTTATTCCAGAATCATTGTCACAGTTTAGAGTTGGAGGTGTATTGGCCAATAAGCTAGGCCAAGGGGTCTCCAAACTTGGCAACTTTAAGACTTGTGGACTTCAACTCCGAGAGTTCCTCAGCCAGTTTTGCTGGCTGAGGAACTCTGGGAGTTGAAGTCCACAAGTCTTAAAAGAGCCAAGTTTGCAGACCCCTGAGCTAGGCCAAGGGTCTCCAAACTTGGCAACTTTAAGACTTGTGGACTTCAACTCTGGGAACCTCAACTTCTTGGAATTGAAGTCCACAAGTCTTATAGTTGCCAAGTTTGGAGACTCTTGAACTAGGATAAATTGAGGACTTAGTGAGGATCTTGTGACCTTGTTTGCCAGCTCTTCTTCCTCTTCGTGTCTTCACTGTCAAATGCTGGTTTGCCTTAAAAGAAGCGAAGCAAAACTAGTTTTGGCCTCGTTCAAGAGGAAGGTCACAAGATCCTCACTAGATCCTCAAAGATCTGATCTCAGATTTCTCTTGGCTCCACGTAAGAAATTCATGTCTGCTTCCTCACACGCATACATTTCCAACGGAGGTAGTCCTCAACTTCCAACATTCTTTTAGAGACCACTCAAAGTTACAACGGGACTGAAGAAAGGGACTTATGACCGTTTTCCACACTTATGACCGTTCCAGCATCCCCAGGGTCACATGATCAACATTTGGATCCTTGGCAACTGGCATGTACTCATGATGGTTGCAGTATCCCGCGGTCGCATGATCCCCTTTTGTGATCTTTTGACAAGCGAAGTCAATGGGGAAGCCAGATTCACTTAATGACCATGTGACCGACTTAACAACATCAGTGATTCGCTTAACAACTGTGACGAGAAAGGTTATAAAATGGACTCATTGAGGGAGGCATAAAAGGTTCCTTATCACCTGGTTTTGAAGTTTGGTCACATGACTGAATTTCGGGGCTTGGCAACGGTCCCGCATTTACGGCCGTTTGCAGTGCCTGGTGGTCACATGACCACAACTGGCCATGTTTTTGCTAGAACCACGTTTGCTTCTGATTTCCAGCCAAAAAACAACAACACCCCAGCGGGTTCACTTAATGACTGCTGCATTTGCTTTACGACGGCTGCAAAAAAAAACAACACATTGTAAAATTAGATTTGGATGTGACCCACATTACAACCGTCCCAAGTTACGACCGTAATTGTGGGGTTCAATAATCATTGTAACCCGAAAATTACCTTAATTTTTGCCTATTGCATATATTGATTGAGGGGGGGAGTCTTTTTGCAGAGCTGTGTGACATACCAGGAACAAGCGTATTCTGTGTGTGTGTGTTTAAAAGCATACTTTCTTTTTCACTTTCCCCTCCCAGCTCTAATTAGCCCTTTGGCTTAATTAAATCTCAAAGCAGGATCACCCCACATCAAACCGAGGAATAATTACCCCCATTGCATCACCGCTAACGGACTCGTCATGTCTCAGAAAAATATATTATATTTTCTCTTTGAAGGGAAGGTAAATATTTTGGCGTTCCAGCTGGCCGGGTGCACCACCGCTTCTTGCACATCTGCATTTAAATCCCTGGCCTTTGAAATGTACAGTTAGGGTTCCTTTCCCCCTAGGATTCCATCTGCCAGGAAGGATCGCTTAGTGGTACCCTTTTCCTTGATGTTCCTAATTTTCCAGCGGTCGTCCCTTCTCAATTGGTTGCATAAAGATGGCCCTTGTTTTTGTTTTTTTTCCTGAAATCAGCCAATTTTCTAAAACTTCTAGAGTTTTGAAAGAGATCTGAGGGAATCTCTGAATTGATTTTGTCTAAATGCGTCTAGTCTGAGGAAAAGAAGGACTAGGGGTGACACAAATAGCATCTTCCAATATTTGAGGGGCTGCCACAAAGAAGAGGGAGTCAAGCTATTCTCCAAAGCACCTGAAGGCAGGACAAGAAGCAACGGATGGAAATGAATCCAGGAGAGAAGCAACCTGGAATTAAGGAAAAATTTCTCCAACCTTGGCAGCTTTGCCAGCTGAGGAACTCTGGAAGTTGAAGTCCACAAGTCTTAAAGTTGCCAAGGTTGGAGACCCCTGGACTAGAAGACCTCCAAGGTCCCTTCCAGCCCTGTGATTCTATGATCTTGGGCAGGGGGTTGGACTAGAAGACCTCCAAGGTCCCTTCCAACTCTGTGGTTCTGTTCTGTTAAATCTTGTGAGAGTTGCTGCTTTGGGGGAGGGAGGGAGGGAAAGAGAGAGAGCATAAGGAGAATTAGAGTGCGTGTGAAAGAGAGAGGGAGGGAGGGAGGGAGGGAGAGAGAAAGTGTGTGAAAGGGAGAATGTGAAAGAGAGAGAAGGAGAGGGAGAGGGAGAGGGAGGGGAATTTCTGCATTTAACTACCCGTGAAACAGATCCCAACACTGGTTCTGCAAGAACATGATGCAAGACCATGATGGAGAACATCTCAAGATCTTCACCAGGTGCGAAACCCCAGGCCTCCTCCTAGGAAACAGCGGCCTTCAGTACCCCTCTGGGGGCGACCACAAAATACCAGTGAAATTCCAAAATCCGTAGCATCTCCCTCTCTGGGCTGCAGAAGCACGCTCTGCGGTCAAGCTCCCTTGGAGCCTGTGTCCATCCTCATGCCACCCCCACCTTCAAAGGCCTAGACCCTGGTCCCTCCCTGGGTTGTGTGTCTGCTGGCAACCTTTTGCTTTCCCTTCGACCGGAGGGTGGAGGTGTCTCTGCCACAGGCTACAAGGAGAGGAGAAATACCTTTGCAAGGTGAGGCTGGGTGTATCTGGGTGGGGCGAGAGGCAAACGATGCGTGGGGGGACTCCGGCTTCTGCCTGCTGAGGTCGCGCATCCTCACTTGTAATTATAGCTCGGTTGGAAAACTTGCATTATTTGGCTCGGGAGTGTTGCTCATTTTGCAGACCATCTTCTCTCCGCTCAAAGATTGCATCTGCAATTTTGCAAAGGTGCACCCAGTGCGCCGTGCCAAGGAGAGGTGTTGCCAGGAAGGGGCAGGCGGGATATGGCGGGGCCAGCCGCTGGCACCCTCGTGGGCGAGGTGCAAGAGTAAGAAACTGGCGCCCCCTTTAAGGAGGCTGAAGGGGTCTGTGTGCGCCTTGATTTATCTCCTGAAAATCTAGAACGATGCTGGGTTCGTTTTTAAAAGAGAGAGGTGGGGGAGAGGAAAAGAAAGAGAGAGAGAGAAAAGAGAGAAAGGAAGAGAAAGGAAGTGAGAGAGGAGAGGGAAAGAAAAAGTGAGAAAAGAGAGAAAGAGAGAAAGAGAAAGGTGGGAGGGAAAGAGAAAGTGAGAAAAGAGAGAAAGAAAGAGAACGAAAATGGGGGAGAGGGAAGAGAGAGTGAGAAAAGAGAAAGAAAGTGAGACAGAGGAGGGAAGAGAGTGAGAAAAGAAAGGAAGAGAAAGGGAGGGGTGAGGGAAAGAATGAGAAAAGATTAAAAGAAAGAGAGAGAGGGGAGAGGGAAAGAGAAAGTGAGAAAAGAGAGAAAGAAAGAGAGAGAAAGCGAGAAAGAGGTGAGGGAAAAAGAAAGAGAGAAACGAGAGAAACGAGAGAACGAAAGAAAGAGAAAGAAAGAGAGGGAGAGGGAGAGCGAGTGAGAAAACAGAAAGAAAGAGAGAGAGGAGAGGGAAAGAGAGTGAGAAAAGCAGAAAAAAGAAAAAGGAAGTAAGAGAAAGAGAGGGGGGAGGGAGAGAGAATGAGAAAAGAGTGAAAGAAAGAGAAAGAGAGAGAGGAGAGTGGGAAAGAGAAAGTGAGGGAAGAGAGAAAGAAAGTGAGACGAAGTGTGTGTGAGAGAGAGAGAGAGAAATCTGAAACTGCAAGAGATTTGGAGATCTAAATCTCCAAATAAAAAAAAATGGTATCATTAGAATATTGCACTTGTGAAAAAACTGTAAAAGATTAAATTGAAATGAAGAAAGAAGAAAGGAAAAGATGGAGCCACGAAGAAAACACCGAGATGTCACATGGAAGGAATGACTGGTGTATTAAATGTTTATTTGTTTATAAAATAAAATAAAATATTCAAAAAAAAATAAATAAAGAGAGGAGATTTGGAGATCTAGACAGATCGGTTGAAGGGAAATTAAATGCCTTCCTCTCCTGGAAGGAACATTTAGGGAAAATGATCCTCTTCTCCCTGCAGCATTAAAAAGGAATATTAGATTAATTACTAGTTAAGGAGGCTGGGAGGGAGGCTTCAAAACGGTTGAGATGGCATGTGGGGGGGGGAGGGAGGGAGGATGTGGGGTTCACTTGCACATTTTTTTTAAAAATTTGCATTTATATCCCGCCCTTCTCCGAAGACTCAGGGCGGCTTACACTATGTTTAGCAATAGTCCTCATCCTATTTGTATATTTATATACAAAGTCCACTTATTGCCCCCAACAATCTGGGTCCTCATTTTACCTACCTTATAAAGGATGGAAGGCTGAGTCAACCTTGGGCCTGGTGGGACTAGAACCTGCGGTAATTGCCGGCAGCTGCTGTTAATAACAGACTGTCTTACCAGTCTGAGCCACAGAGGCCCATTTATGACTTCCCGTTGTGACTTTTTGGGCAGGTCGGGAATTCTCCCACCACCACCCCGCACCGAATCTCCTATTTGCACAGATTTTGGATGTTGGGGGGGAGGGGGGGCTCTGTTAATGCTGTACCCCATTATCCAGGGAGGGATGACTTTCCATCTTCCCTTAAAACCCTCAACAGAACCCACCACGGGCTGAGCGAGAATCAAAGCCTCCGCTAGATAATTGACAATCCGGCTGAAACTATGAAGTAAAAAAAAAAGCAAGCAGGAGAAAAATCTTTTACTCTAACTTCCTCAAACGGCCCCCCCCCACCAATCCCTTGCCAAGGCCTAATCCACATATCAAAGGAGAAGGTCTGCAAACACGAATGGAGTTAATTAAATTAGGTCTCCCAGAGGAAGTGCATGTTCACAATACATACATACACACACAAACTCATACACCCCTCAAGTGTTGCACGGTCACTCACGCCCTCGTGAGTGCACTATGCACGGTCACTCACTATGCACGGTCACTCACGCCCTCGTGACGTCTCGCCTGGATTACTGCAATGCTCTCTACATGGGGCTCCCCTTGAAGGGCATCCGGAGGCTGCAGTTAGTTCAGAATGCGGCTGCGCGGGTTATAGAGGGAGCCCCTCGTGGCTCCCGTATGACACCTATCCTGCGCAGACTACACTGGCTACCTGTGGCCTTCCGGGTGCGCTTCAAGGTGTTGGTAACCACCTTCAAAGCGCTCCATGGCATAGGGCCGGGTTATTTACGGGACCGCCTACTGCTACCGAATACCTCCCACCGACCCGTGCGCTCTCACAGAGAGGGACTCCTCAGGGTGCCGTCAGCTAGGCAGTGTCGTCTGGCGACACCCAGGGGAAGGGCCTTCTCTGTGGGGGCTCCCACCCTGTGGAACGAACTCCCCCCAGGACTCCGTCAACTTCCGGACCTCCGAACCTTCCGTCGCGAGCTCAAGACGCATTTATTCATCTGCGCAGGACTGGCTTAGATTTTAAATTCGTAGATTTTAAATTTATAGGGGTTTTAAATTTGGTTTTAAGATTTATATTTATAAATTTTTAATATTTGGCATTAGAATAAGTTTTTTAATAGTTATTTTAATTGTATATACATGTTTTATGTGCCTGTGAACCGCCCTGAGTCCTTCGGGAGATAGGGCGGTATATAAATTTGAATAAATAAATAAATAAATAAATAAATAAATAAATAAATAAATAAATAAATAAATAAGTGTTACCCTAGAACAGGGGTCTCCAACCTTGGCAACTTTAAGCCTGGCGGACTTCAACTCCCAGAAAACCCCAGCCAGCTTTGCTGGCTGGGGGATTCTGGGAGTTGAAGTCCGCCAGGCTTAAAGTTGCCAAGGTTGGAGACCCCTGCCCTACAATCAGGACTTCCAGACCTGTCCAAGCTCTCCCTGTAAAACTCTGCTGCTGTGCCCCCATTTCTCAGTAGCTGCCCCGAAAAGCAAATTGGTTTTGTTTTGGGGAATAAATATTTCTTTTTTCCTCACGGCTGTCTGGATCTCGTTTTTATTTATTGTTGTACCACCCTGGTTTGAGTTAGAACCCCAAATTATTCTTCTGCCACCTCTTTCGGTGGTTAAGCAAAACCTGGATTTATCTGGGTAAGATTGGCCCAAACTCAAGGTGCCATCGTAGTTCTCGTGTTCAACCGGTCCAAACGGTCCAAACTTAAAAACCTCGTTTTCTCAGGGTTCTGGACTTTGACACTTTCGCTGTAGTTCAGACCGGGTAAAACTTTCGTTTTCTTCGGGGTGGGACCCAAAGTCAGGGTTTGTCAGAGCTGAGTCAGCTTACCTCCTTTTTTTTTCCTCCTTTTTTTCCTGCCTTTCTTTTTGACTTTATACCTTGCAGGGTAAAGAATTTTTTTGCCTCCTGGTCCTTTGCCTTCTGCAAACAATGCTTAAGATAACATAGACGGTGGTGACAGGGAATATAAACCACAGAAAGACAGTCAAATAGTTTACTTAAGCCCTGCTTTTAAAGCCCTAACTTTACTCAAAGGGAATGACTCATAAAATGCACATTAGGGATGATTGACAATATATCCTTTGTGCACTTCCTTCCTTCCTTTCTCCCTCTCTTCCTTCTATCCTTCCACTCATTCTAATTTCCTTCCTTTTCCTTCCTTCCTTCCCCCCTCCTTTCCTTCGTCTCATTCTAATTTCCTTCCTTCCTTTTCTTATCTTCCTTCCTTCCCTTCCTCTCTTCCTTCTATCCTTCCACTCATTCTAATTTCCTTCCTTCCTTTACTTATCTTCCTTCCTTCCTCCCTCTCTTCCTTCTATCCTTCCACTCATTCTAATTTCCTTCCTTTTTCTATCTTTCCTCCTCCTTCCTTCCTTCCTCCTTCCTCCATTCCTTCCTCATTCTAATTTCCTTCCTTTTCTTATCTTCCTTCCTTCTCCTCTCTTCCTTCTATTTTCCACTCATTCTAATTTCCTTCCTTCCTTCCTTCACCCCTCCTTCCTTCCTCATTCTAATTTCCTTCCTTCCTTTTCTTATCTTCCTTCCTCTCTTCCTTCTATCCTTCCACTCATTCTAATTTCCTTCCTTTCTTTACTTATCTTCCTTCCTTCCTCCCTCTCTTCCTTCTATCCTTCCACTCATTCTAATTTCCTTCCTTTTTCTATCTTTCCTCCTCCCTTTTCCTTCCTTCCTTCCTTCTCCTTCCCCCCTCCATTCCTTCGTCTCATTCTAATTTCCTTCCTTTCTTTACTTATCTTCCTTCCTTTCTCCCTCTCTTCCTTCTATCTTTCCACTCATTCTAATTTCCTTCCTTTTCCTTCCTTCCTTCCCCCTTCGTCTCATTCTAATTTCCTTCCTTCCTTTTCTTATCTTCCTTCCTTCCCTTCCTCTCTTCCTTCTATCCTTCCACTCATTCTAATTTCCTTCCTTTCTTTCTTATCTTCCTTCCTTCCTCTCTTCCTTCTATCCTTCCTCATTCTAATTTCCTTCCTTTTCTATCTTCCTCCTCCTTCCTTCCTTCTCCTTCCTTCCCTCCATTCCTTCCTCATTCTAATTTCCTTCCTTCCTTTACTTATCTTCCTTCCTTTCTCCCTCTCTTCCTTCTATTTTTCCACTCATTCTAATTTCCTTCCTTTTCCTTCCTTCCTTCACCCCTCCCTTCCTGCGTCTCATTCTAATTTCCTTCCTTCCTTTTCTTATCTTCCTTCCTTCCCTCCCTCTCTTCCTTCTATCCTTCCACTCATTCTAATTTCCCTCCTTTTTCTATCTTTCTTCCTCTCTTTTCCTTCCTTCCTTCTCCTTCCCCCCTCCATTCCTTCATCTCATTCTAATTTCCTTCCTTCCTTTTCTTATCTTCTTATCTTCCTTCCTTCCTTCCTTCCCTCCCTTCCTTCCTTCCTCAACCTTAGCAACTTTAGGATGGGTGGAGACTTCAACTCCCAGAATTCTCCAGCCAGCATGGGTGAACTTCCAACTCCATATTGGCTGGGGAATTCTGGGAATTGAAGTCCACCCATCGGAAACTTGCTGAGGTTCAGAAATACTGGTTTACAAGCAAATGGAATATGCTTCCTTTGAAGACTTGGAGTTCAAAACAACCCAAGGCTAGATCAACTGATTTTTCCCCCCCTCAATTTCCTGGGTTCCCCACTATCTCATCCTCCTTTAAGCTTGTTTGTTTTTCTCCCCAGGCGTCTCCATGGTTCCTTTTGATGGAGGAAAAGTGCCTCGCTTTAGACTTGCCACCAAGCAAGGAGAAAAAGACACAATAGGTAGGAGCAACTCTTG
The DNA here is from genome assembly GCF_028640845.1 of Ahaetulla prasina. Lineage (NCBI taxonomy): Eukaryota > Metazoa > Chordata > Lepidosauria > Squamata > Colubridae > Ahaetulla > Ahaetulla prasina. The sequence continues at coordinate 113,204,493 of NC_080544.1, forward strand.
GATTTAAAAATACAGCTTTTCATGTTGCTTTCAGCATGAGTCAAAGGATGGAGCCTGCCAGATTTGGGTGGAGAAGTTCAACCTTTGAGAGGAAGCCAAAACTTGCAAGTCTTAACCCGCTTGGAGAGGCAGGTTTGATGGCCAGCAGCTCACCTGGGCAGGTGAGGGTCACCTGGGCAGATAAGGGTCACCTGGGCACAGGAAGGATTCAGAAGGATCTCCATGGACTTAAGTATTGGTCCCTAACCAATCAGGTGCAATTCAGTGATGAGAAAAGGAAAGTCCTGCATTTAGGCAAGGGAAACCAAATGCCCAGCTGTCGTATAGGTGGTATACCTGGCTTCACAGCAGCAACTGTGAGAGGGATCTACCGGACCGGCGGTCTCCAACCTTAGTAACTTTAAGACGTGTGGACTCCCTCAGCTTTGCTGGCTGAGGGATTCTGGGAGTTGAAGTCCACAAGTCTTAAAGTTTCCAAGGTTGGAGACCCCTGTACCGGATGGTCCCTTCAACGTGAGCCACCCGTGTGCCACAGCAGCCAAAAAGGTCAACGCAGTTCTAGGCTGTATCAAGAGAGGGAGCGCATCAAGATCACAAGAAGTAATAATACCGCTTTATATTTTGCGCTAGCGTGAAGCACACGTGGAATTCTGCATCCAGCTCTGGTCACCATGAAATGAAAAAGATGCTAAGACCTGAGAAGGAACGCAGAGAAGAGCAACAAAGAGGATCGGGGGGCTGGAGACTAAAGGCAAAGAGGCTTGTCTAGGCCAGGGGTCTCCAACCTTGGCAACTTTAAGACTTTTGGACTTCAACTCCCAGAGTTCTTCAGCCAACTTTAAGACTTTTGGACTTCAACTCCCAGAGTTCCTTAGCCAACTTTAAGACTTTTGGACTTCAACTCCCAGAGTTCCTCAGCCAAGTTTAAGACTTTTGGACTTCAACTCCCAGAGTTCCTCAGCCAAGTTTAAGACTTTTGGACTTCAACTCCCAGAGTTCCTCAGCCAACTTTAAGACTTTTGGACTTCAACTCCCAGAGTTCCTCAGCCAAGTTTAAGACTTTTGGACTTCAATTCCCAGAGTTCCTCAGCCAACTTTAAGACTTTTGGACTTCAACTCCCAGAGTTCCTCAGCCAACTTTAAGACTTTTGGGCTTCAACTCCCAGAGTTCCTCAGCCAACTTTAAGACTTTTGGACTTCAACTCCCAGAGTTCCTCAGCCAACTTTAAGACTTTTGGACTTCAACTCCCAGAGTTCCTCAGCCAACATTAAGACTTGTGGACTTCAACTCCCAGAGTTCCTCAGCCAAGTTTAAGACTTTTGGACTTCAACTCCCAGAGTTCCTCAGCCAAGTTTAAGACTTTTGGACTTCAACTCCCAGAGTTCCTCAGCCAACTTTAAGACTTTTGGACTTCAATTCCCAGAGTTCCTCAGCCAAGTTTAAGACTTTTGGACTTCAACTGCGCAGACTGCACTGGCTACCTGTGGCCTTCCGGGTGCGCTTCAAGGTGTTGGTGACAATCTTTAAAGCGCTCCATGGCATAGGGCCGGGCTATTTACGGGACCGCCTACTGCTTCCAAATACCTCTCACCGACCCGTGCGCTCCCACAGAGAGGGACTCCTCAGGGTGCCGTCAGCTAGGCAGTGCCGTCTGGCGACACCCAGGGAAGGCCTTCTGTGGGGGCTCCCACCTCTGGAACGAACTCCCCAGGACTTCGTCAACTTCCGGACCTCCGAACCTTTCGTCGCGAGCTTAAAACGCACTTATTCATCTGCGCGGGACTGGATTAGATTTTAAAGTTATTGGTTTTAAGGGGTTTTTTATTATTTATATTGTTTTTAAATTAGGCAATAGAATAAGTTTTTTAATTGTTGTTTTTTAATTTGTATTTATATGTATTTTAACTGCCTGTGAACCGCCCTGAGTCCTTAGGGAGATAGGGCGGTATATAAATTTGAAAAAATAAATAAAAATAAATAAACTCCCAGAGTTCCTCAGCCAAGTTTAAGACTTTTGGACTTCAACTCCCAGAGTTCCTCAGCCAACTTTAAGACTTTTGGACTTCAACTCCCAGAGTTCCTCAGCCAAGTTTAAGACTTTTGGACTTCAATTCCCAGAGTTCCTCAGCCAACTTTAAGACTTTTGGACTTCAACTCCCAGAGTTCCTCAGCCAACTTTAAGACTTTTGGGCTTCAACTCCCAGAGTTCCTCAGCCAACTTTAAGACTTTTGGACTTCAACTCCCAGAGTTCCTCAGCCAACTTTAAGACTTTTGGACTTCAACTCCCAGAGTTCCTCAGCCAACTTTAAGACTTTTGGACTTCAACTCCCAGAGTTCCTCAGCCAACATTAAGACTTGTGGACTTCAACTCCCAGAGTTCCTCAACCAACTTTAAGACTTGTGGGCTTCAACTCCCAGAGTTCCTCAGCCAACTTTAAGACTTTTGGGCTTCAACTCCCAGAGTTCCTCAGCCAACTTTAAGACTTGTGGACTTCAACTCCCAGAGTTCCTCAGCCAACTTTAAGACTTTTGGACTTCAACTCCCAGAGTTCCTCAGCCAGCATTAAGACTTTTGGGCTTCAACTCCCAGAGTTCCTCAGCCAACTTTAAGACTTGTGGACTTCAACTCCCAGAGTTCCTCAGCCAACATTAAGACTTTTGGACTTCAACTCCCAGAGTTCCTCAGCCAACTTTAAGACTTGTGGACTTCAACTCCCAGAGTTCCTCAGCCAACTTTAAGACTTTTGGACTTCAACTCCCAGAGTTCCTCAGCCAACTTTAAGACTTGTGGACTTCAACTCCCAGAGTTCCTCAGCCAACTTTAAGACTTTTGGACTTCAACTCCCAGAGTTCCTCAGCCAGCATTAAGACTTTTGGGCTTCAACTCCCAGAGTTCCTCAGCCAACTTTAAGACTTGTGGACTTCAACTCCCAGAGTTCCTCAGCCAACTTTAAGACTTGTGGACTTCAACTCCCAGAGTTCCTCAGCCAGCAAAGCTTGGAGACCCCTGGGCTAGCCTATTGAAGAGAAGGATTGGGGGGACATGACATCTGTCTTCTTAGAGTTGAGGGGCTGTCACACAGAATAGGAAATTGATTTATTCTCCAAAGCACATGAGGGCAAGACAAGAAATAATAGTAGCTTCTAAAAGATCCAACCAAGAAATATGGAGAAATTTCCCGATAGAACAATTAATCAGTGGGACGGAGGTTCCCTCCAGAAGTTGTGGGTGCTCCTACACTGGAGGTTTTCAAGAAGTGATTGGACAACCCTTTCTGACATGGTACTGAGTTTCCTGCTTGAGCAGGGGGTTGGGCTAGAAGATCTCCAAGGACTCCGCCAACCCTGTGATTCTATGTTTCTGTGTCTTTCTGATCCTGTGATTTTCTGATTCTGCAATTATAAGGTTTTCTGATTCTGTGATTCTGTGATTTCTGTGATTCGATGATTTTCTGAGTCTGTGATTTTATCATTCTATGAATCTGTGATTCTATGATCCCACAATTTGATTGTGTGGTTTTCTGATTCTGTGATTCTGTGATATTGTGATTCTATGATATTGTGATTTTCTGATTCTGTGATTTTCTAATTCTGCGATTCTACCTTGTTTTCCCAAAAATAAGACCTAACCGGAAAATAAGTCCTAGCATGATTTTTCCGGATGTTCGTAATATGAAACCACCCACCACCACCCCGCAAATAAGCCCCAGTTAAGATCATCAGCCAGACAGACTTATTTTAATACCGTAATTTTCCCCAAAAATAAGGCCTAACTTGAAAATGCACCTTTTGCAGCAAAAATTAATATAGGACCCAGTCTTATTTTCGGGGATGATTTTGTGATTCTGTGATTTTCTGATTCTGTGATTCTGTTATATTGTGATATTATGGTTGTGTGATCTTGCAATTCTTTGATTCTGTGATTCTGTGCTGCTCCTCCATCCATCCCTCCATCCATTCAGAGCCTGCCAGGATTCCCCCAAACCCCTCCTCCTCCTCCTCCTCCTCCTCCCCCTCCTTCTTCTTCTTCTTCTTTTTCTCCTCCTCCTCCTCCCCTCCTCCTCCTCCTCCTCCATGTTTTGCTCCTCCTCCTCCTCCTCCTCCTCCTCCTCCTCCTTCTTCTTCTTCTTCTTCTTCTTCTTCTTCTTCTTCTTCTTCTTCTTCTTCTTCTTCTTCTTCTCCTCCTCCTCCTCCTCCTCCCCCTCCCCCTCCTTCTTCTTCTTCTTCTTCTTTCTCCTCCTCCTCCTCCTCCTCCTCCTCCTCCTCCATGTTTTGCTCCTCCTCCTCCTCCTCCTCCTCCTCCTCCTCCTCCTCCTCCTCCTCCTCCTCCTCCTCCTTCTTCTTCTTCTTCTTCTTCTTCTTCTTCTTCTTCTTCTTCTTCTTCTTCTCCTCCTCCTCCTCCTCCTCCTCCTCCTCCTCCATATCACAAGAGGTGATTAATTTCTCTCCAGTAAACTGCCAAATGTTTCCCTTGAATCTCCCCGGGGACAAATTGCGTTTGACAAGGGCAGATTTAATGCCTCCGTGCCGAGATGGGCTCTCCTGGAGGAGTCAGTTCCTGGGCTCAGCGCTTCCCGTGCTCTCTCCTCCTCCGAGCGACTCACAACGGACTCCTCGCCTCCGTCACTCTTGGCTTCAGACGTTTTCTAAGGGCTGCTTGTCATCTCCGGAGCCTTAAATCCTCCTTTACCTCCTCCAAAGGCAGCTGCTGGAAGGAGTCCCAGGGTGGAGTCGCTAACTTGAATTTAATTTTATCAGCAGTTAATACTGCAAGGAGCAGCGGCTCACCGTTTGGGGATCAAACCTCTGAAGCAGCGGGAAGCCTGCCAGGATCAGGGTGGATTCTTTTCACTAGGCCAACTCAAGATGCAAAGAAAGTTGAAGGGGGAGGATTGTCGTTTTGTTTTATTTTTTAGCAGGTTTTTAAACCACCCCTCCCCCATGGCAGAGAGACGCTTGGGGTGCAGGAGAGGTTTAAAAAACCATGGAGGTGACATCACATGGATGCTGAACCCCTCCCCATTGGGAGAAAAGGGAGGGAGGGAGGGAGGGAGGGAAGGAGGAAGAAAGGAAGGAGGAAAAAGGAAGAAAGGAGAATGGAGAGGAAGGAAGGAAGGGGGAGGGAGGGAAAATGAGAGAAAAGAAAGAAGGAAGGAAGGAAGGAAGGAAGGAAGGAAGGAAGGAAGGAAGGAAGGAAGGAAGAAGGAGGGAGGGAAAATGAGAGGATGGAAGGAAGGAAGGAAGAGGAGGAGGAAAAGGAAGAAGGAAGGAAGGAAGGAAGGAGGAAAAGGAAGAAAGAATGGAGAATGAAGAGGAAGGAAGGAAGGAAGAAGGAAGGAGGAAAATGAGAGGATGGAAGGAAGGAAGGAAGAGGGAGGAGGAAAATGAGAGGAAAGAAAGAAGGAAGGAAGGAAGGAAGGAAGAAGGAGGGAGGGAAAATGAGAGGAAAGAAGGAAGGAAGGAAGGAAGGAAGGAGAAAAAAAGAAAGGAAAATGGAGAGGAGGGAAGAAAGGGGGAGGGAGGGAAAATGAGAGGAAAGAAAGAAGGAAGGAAGGAAGGAAGAGGGAGGGAGGGAAAATGAAAGGAAGGAAGGAAGGAAGGGAAAAGGGAAAAGGAAGAAGAAGAAAGAAAGGGAAAAGGAAGAAGGAGGGAGGGAAAATGAGAGGAAAGAAGGAAGGAAGGAAGGAAAGAAAAAGGAGGAGGAAAAGAAGGGAGGGAGGGAGGAAAGAAAGAAGGACTAGAATATGACACACAAAAATGGAAAGCCATAGGCCAGGCTAGATCAGACTGAATCTGAATTCAAATCTAGCCTTGAACACAGAGCTCACCTGCGTAACTCTGCCTGTCAGTCCAAGAAATTGATTTCAGGAATGAAAAGGAAGGGACACAAACACCCCACAATGCATGAAACGAAAAAAGGAGGCGGAGGCAGGGATCACACAGTGATGGTGACCATTTTGACTTTTTTGACCGCCCTGGCAGATGTCTCTTAAATGCGGTAGGGACTTATTTCAGCTTAGACTGGTTCCCTTCTGTCTCTGCGGAGAAATTCATCTAGTGCCCAAATCTATATCCCCCTCCCCCCGAATATGGAAATGCTGTTTCCAGCTCAGAAGATGCAAATAAATGTATATATATATTTAGAGGAAAGTGCAGACAAAAATGGAAAGGTATAAAGAAAACCAGACATCGCACACAGAAAAAGATGAGAATAATAATAATATTTGCCATAAATAAGTATGCTAGGGAATCCACACAGAGAGATGCTGATCTTAGGGATAACCGTGATGAAGATGCATGAACTGGGAGGATGTGGCTGTGATTTGTGTGATTTATGTGGTATTAAAAGCACTGCAATCTGGAGCAGAAACGGCTGGGGCAAATCCACCGTGAGTAAAACAGGAAACCAAGTCAAATGGAAACTGAAAAATCAGCCACTTCTGGATTTTCCAAGAAAGCTGTCCAGCTGAACTTGGTAGAAAATGTGCCACCCTCCATCAAAAATACAATAGAATAGAACAGAATTTTTTTATTGGCCAAGTGTGATTGGACACACAAGGAATTTGTCTCTCAGTCGACATAATACTAGAGCAACTAATAGATTTAAACTTAATGTCAACCGCTTTAATCTAGATTGCAGAAAATATGACTTCTATAACAGAATCATCAGTGCTTGGAATACTTTACCTGACTCTGTGGTCTCTTCTCATAATCCTAAAAGCTTTATCCAAAAACTTTCTACTATTGACCTCACCCCATTCCTAAGAGGACCATAAGGGGCGTGCATAAGCGCACAAACGTGCCTACCGTTCCCGTCCTATTGTTTTTCTCTTCTCCTTCCTATATATATATATATATATGCTTATACCTCCTTATATTTACTCATATATGTGTTTATATACTATATAATCTTTTGTATGATACCTACATATATTGTTGTGACAAAATAAAATAAATAAATAAATAAATACATAAAAGAAAAGATATGTTCATCAAGAATCATAAGGTCCAACACTTAATGATTGTCATAGGGAACAAATAAGCAATCAAATCATATTAGGAAACAGTCAACAGTCAATATAAATCACAAGGATAACAAGGTTACATGGAATAAAATGGAATATTTAATGCTCATAATGTAGTGAATTGAATTAAGAATGGTTCATCTCCAATCTTGTGAAGTTATTTATTTCCTCTTTGGTCTTTTATGATTCTTTCATGATTTAGGGAAAAAATTCTGCCAATAGGAAGATACATTTTAATTTTTGTTTCATTTGATTTAGATTGAGAGTAACATTTAGATTAACATTTAGATTTGATTTAGATTTGATTTAGATTTGATTTAGATTTGATTTAGATTTGATTTAGATTTAGTTTTAATTTTATTTCAATTTCAAATTGATTTGATTTAGTTTTGAATTTTGATTTGATTTAAGTTTTTTAGATTTAGATTCAGATTTTAATTACAGGTCGTCCTCGAGTTAACGACCCCAACTGAGCCCCAAAATTATGTTCCTAAATAAGTTTGCCCTACTTTACGACTTTTCTTGCCACGGTTCTTAAGTGAATCACTGCAGTTAACTTAGTAAAACGGTTATTAAGTGAATCTGGTTTCCCCATTGACTTGGCTTGTCGGAAGGTCACAAAAGCAGATCCCGTGACCCCTGGGGTTATTGCAATTGTCATAAGTATGAACCAGTGGCCAACTCTCTGAATTTTGATCACCTGATCGTGGGGATGCTACAACGGTCGTAAGTGTGAAAAACAGTCATAAATCCCTTTTTTTTAGTGCTGTTGTAACTTTGAATGGTCACTAAATGAACTGTTGAAGTCGTGGACTGTTTTGTTTTTTTATATTATTTTATTTTATTATATTATCATTTTATTTTATTTTATTATCATTTCATTTCATTTCATTTTACTTCATTTTATTATTTAGTTCCCTTATCAATGAAAGCATGGCACATAACTTTAAGAAATCGTTATTGTTTTAGTTTTCATTGAATAAAAAAGCAAAGTCTGCTTTACGTCACCCTTAAGAGCTCAGTTCTCAGCTCTCCTGGATTTTCCGATGCAGCCTCTGCCTGAGGATTTGGGGAGAGAGAAGAGAAAAGTGGGGGTGGGGGGTGGAAAACCCCAGATTCCCAGCCTGCGTTTTGCGGTTCTCCTGGGGCTGGGAAAAGGCTGTTCACCGTCAGAGCGCAAGACTTCCTGGCAGGAATTGCCTGCAGGACCCCTTCTCAGCCTTGACGGCTGGATCAGGGGCTCAGCCTCTTCCAGAGAAATATGGAAATTCCAGACTAGCTTCCGAGAAATCTTCTGAGTTAGAAGAAGGAAGCGCGAATGGCAGCCAGAAGCATTTGGAAAAGGCCTCTTGGTTAGGGAAGAAGATGAGCCTGGGAGATGAAGATGGGAGAAGGGGAGCTTTATATCTATCCATCTATCCACCCATCCCTCATCTATCCATCCCTCATCTATCCATCCATTATCTACCTATCTACCTACCTATCTAGCCATCCCTCATCCATCCATCTATAATCTATCCACCCACCCACCCATCCATTCCTCATCTATCCATCCATTATCTATCTATCTATCTATCTATCTATCTATCTATCTATCTATCTATCTATCTATCTATCCAGCCACCCCTTATCCATCCATCCATTATCTACCTACCTACCTACCTACCTAACTACCTACCTACCTACCTGCCTATCTATCTATCCATCCATCCCTCATCCATCCATCCATCCATCTATAATCTATCTATCCATCCACCCACCCACCCATCCACCCATCCATTCCTCATCTATCATCCATTATCTACCTACCTACCTACCTACCTACCTATCTATCTACCCAACCATCCCTCATCCATCCATCTATAATCTATCTATCCACCCACCCACCCATCCATCCATTCCTCATCTATCCATCCATTTTCTATCTATCTATCTATCTATCTATCTATCTATCTATCTATCTATCTATCTATCTATCTATCATCTATCTATCTATCCAGCCACCCCTTATCCATCCATCCATTATCTACCTACCTACCTACCTACCTACCTGCCTATCTATCTATCCATCCATCCCTCATCCATCCATCCATCTATAATCTATCTATCCATCCACCCACTCACCCATCCACCCATCCATTCCTTATCTATCATCCATTATCTACCTATCTACCTACCCAGCCATCCCTCATCCATCCATCTATAATCTATCTATCCACCCACCCACCCACCCATCCATCCCTCATCCATCCATCCATTATCTACCTATCTACCTACCTACCTTTCTATCCAGCCATCCCTCATCCATCCATCCATCTATAATCTATCTGTCCACCCACCCATCCACCCACCCACCCACCCACCCATCCATTCCTCATCTATCCATCCATTATCTATCTATCTTTCTATCTATCTATCTATCTATCTATCTATCTATCTATCCAGCCACCCCTTATCCATCCATCCATTATCTACCTACCTGCCTATCTATCCATCCACCCACCCATCCACCCATCCATTCCTCATCTATCATCCATTATCTACCTATCTACCTACCTATCTACCTATCTATCTACCCAGCCATCCCTCATCCATCCATCTATAATCTATCTATCCACCCACCCACCCATCCATCCATCCCTCATCCATCCATCCATCCATTATCTACCTATCTACCTACCTACCTTTCTATCCAGCCATCCCTCATCCATCCATCCATCTATAATCTATCTGTCCACCCACCCATCCACCCACCCACCCACCCACCCATCCATTCCTCATCTATCCATCCATTATCTATCTATCTATCTATCTATCTATCTATCTATCTATCTATCTATCTATCTATCTATCCAGCCACCCCTTATCCATCCATCCATTATCTACCTACCTACCTGCCTATCTATCCATCCACCCACCCATCCATTCCTCATCTATCATCCATTATCTACCTACCTATCTACCTACCTATCTACCTATCTATCTACCCAGCCATCCCTCATCCATCCATCTATAATCTATCTATCCACCCACCCACCCACCCATCCATTCCTCATCTCTCCATCCATTATCTACCTATCTATCTATCTATCTATCTATCTATCTATCTATCTATTCATCCATCCATCCCCCATCCATCCATCCATCCATCCATCCATCCATCCATCCACCCATCCATCCATCTATTATCATCCATCATCCATCCATATCTATCTATCTATCTTTCATCCATCCATTACATGGTCATTAAGTGAATCTGGTTCCCCCCCCCTTGCTTGCTGCAGACCTCCTGAGAAAGTTGCAAATGGTGAAACCATCATAAATGTTGGTTGCCAAGCACCCAAATGTTAATCACACAGCTTTTGGGATGCCGAGGGAATCATAAGCGTGAGGACCCATTCATAAATCACTGTTTTAACTCTGAATGGTCACTAAACGAAGAGCTGTAAGATGAGTTTTGAGACTAAGCCGATCCAACCTTGATTGACAGACCACTGTCAGTAGCACCGTCCCTTCTTCTATCGGAGACGACTCTTTCTCCCAAGTCCTGACCCGGTTCTTGAGCAGATAATTCCACCTTGGTAAAACCTGTCTGAACAGGTAAGAGAGCTTGCGACACACCAGACACAACTGGAGTGGAGAAATAGACCAAAACTGTAAATCAGCAATTTTGAAGAAGAACTGGAGAATGGGGGAGACACGCAAGCTAGGAGTGTTCCTCAACCCTTAAAGGTATTTCTACCAGCTTAGAAAAGAAGGATGGGCCAGACATGGTTGCATTTTTAGTTTGAAATATGGTAGATATGGAGGCTGGAAAAGAAGGAAGAGCAAAGACCTACATCTTACGAGACCGCCTGCTGTTACCGTATGCCTCCCATCGACCCGTACGCTCTCACAGAGAGGGCCTTCTCAGGGTGCCGTCCGCCAAACAATGTCGGCTGGCGGCTCCCAGGGGAAGGTCCTTCTCTGTGGGAGCACCGACGCTCTGGAACGAACTCCCCCCTGGCTTACGTCAAGTTCCTGATCTTCGGACCTTCCGTCGTGAGCTAAAAACATACTTATTTATTCAAGCAGGACTGGCATAAATAGTGATTTTAAATTGGGGTTTTAGAGATTTTAAACATTTTTAAATTTTTAAATTTTTAAATTATCGGCCATTTATTAATAGTTTCTTTTAATTTCTTTTAATTGTATATACTCTGTATTTTAGTTCGGCTGTACACCGCCCTGAGTCCTTCGGGAGAAGGGCGGTATAAAAATCTAATAAAACTAAACTAAACTAAACTAAACATCTCCAGCAATTCAGAAGTCAACTTTAGGTGGCATCTCCTTAACTTGATGGGCTCTTTGTGTTTGCCAAGAGATTTGATTCCTCTTTTCACGATGATCTCCCTCTTCTGAAAGGTCTTGATTTCCCTCTCTGGGCCCAACCCTCCACCTCGGAAGGGCGTGCTATCAGACTGAATATCAGCCCCAAGGAATTCAGGTTATGGGGGGCAGGGAGAAGAGATTGAGTTAAGAAACCAACTCAAGTGTGTGCGCAACCAAGTCTACCCTTTGAAGTGGATACGGAGTCTGGCAGCGCCTTCCTCTCGGAGCAGGACTTTCCTCACGGAGAAAAATCCACTGATGTGGTCATTAGGAGTTGACAGCAACATGACGGCACATAATCCATAATTAATTAACCCAACTAAAGCAACACTTCCAGAAGTATGTGCTCTAATAAGGTTGAGTCGTTCCGGAGATGCTACCAGACCTTGTATCTACTTACGAAGAAGAAGAGAGGAGGAGGAGGAGGAAAAAGAAAGAGAAGAGCTAAAGAAGAAGAAGGAAGGAGGAGAAGGAGAGATGAAAGAAGAGGAGAGGAAAGAGAAAGAAAGAAGGAGAGCTGGAGAAAGAGAAAGAGAAGGAAGAAGAGAAGGAGAAGGAGAGCTAGAGGAGGAGGAGGAGAAGAGAAGGAAGGAAGAGAAGGAGAGCTAGGGGAGGAGAAGGAGATACAGCTGCCCACTCCAATAAATTCTGGGTGGATTACAAACACAAATACAAATTTGTCTTTTTTTTTTTCCAAACAAAGCTACAACTCCTGAAAATGCTGAACTCCTTCTTGAGAAGAATAGGAAGGAGGGAGGGAGGGAAGAAGAGAAAGAGAGCGCATAGTTAACAGTTTTGTCATCATCTTCGTCCCCATCATCCCCAATTAAACAACCTTACGCCACCCTCTCCAACTGCTCCTGCTTTCTACAGCCAGCATAATCTCAGCGCACGTAAAAATAACTCCGGTCGTTCTGGAGTTCCCCTCTTGAGTCGAGAGCAGGTGGTCAGTGGGAAATTCCAGCGCCCGTTCCTGGGCCACAGTTGCTCTCCTGGGGTCTCCAACCCAGACGGGCCTCTGGAGCAGCCCATGTTGTCGATCCTAAAGGAAAACAACTCCGACTGTCCTTTGGAAGGATGGATCCTGAAGCTGAAACGCAAATGCTTTCACTCATTTATTTATTTTAGGAAATGTATATTTTGTCCACGGCGCCTCAAGGAGGCTTACAGAATATAAAAACAATAAAATTAATAAAAGAAGAGTCAGCTAATAAATTAATATACTAAAATCACCCCTCCGCCCCCAGCCCTGGCGACAGCAGATCACACGAGCCATTGAATGGGCTCCATCCCGCTTTGGGTTCCCCAGGCCCACTGGCAGAACCAGGTCTTCAGCGCATTCTGGAAGAGTCTTAGAGTGGGGGCCATTCTAATCTCTGGGGGGATGATGATGTTCCAGAGAGAGGGAGCCACCATGGAGAAGGCCCTTCTTCTGGATCCCACCAGGTGTATCTCCCTCAGGGATGGGACCCACAGCATTCCCTGCCTCCCTGCTCTGATGGGTCGGGTAGATGTGACCGGCAAGAGACGGTCCTTCAGATCATCTGGTCCCAAGCCATGAAGGGCTTTCAAGGTGACACCTTGAATTGCACCTGGAAGCAAATCGGCAACCAATGCAGCTCCCGCAGGAGAGGTGATACATGTGCACACCGGGGTCTGCAGAAAGCCATGCGGGCCGCTGCATTTTGCACTACCAGATGTTCTTCAAGGGCAGCCCCATGTAGAGCATGTTGCAATAGTCAAGACGGGAAGTGACCAAGGCATGAGTGACCGTGAGTAGGGCCACCAAATGAGAAGAGAGGACTCACTGGAGAAGACCCTGAAGTTGGGAAAGATGGAAGGCCAACGGAGATGGGGACAGCAGGGCAGGAGATGGTTAGAGAGGGTCATCAACGCAATGAATGGGAATTAGAGCAAATATCAGGAGGACCACGGCTCTGGCATCCTCTGGTCCACGGAGTCGTGAAGACGGACATGATTCAATGACTGAACAAGAAGAACATTGTCCTAGTAGACTTTAGGAGAAACCCTTCCATACTTCCACCTATCACAATACTTGACAACACAGTATCAACAGTAGAAACCTTCAAATTTCTAGGTTCTATCATATCGCAAGATCTAAAATGGACAGCTAACATCAAAAACATCATTAAAAAAGGACAACAAAGAATGTTCTTTCTGCGCCAACTCAGTAAGCTCAAACTGCCCAAGGAGCTGCTGATTCAGTTCTACAGAGGAATTATTGAGTCTGTCATTTGCAGCTCTATAACTGTCTGGTTCGGTTCTGCAACCCAACAAGAAAAACACAGACTTCAGAGGATAATTAGAACTGCAGAAAAAATAATTGCTACCAACCTGCCTTCCATTGAGGACCTGTATACTGCACGAATCAAGAAGAGGGCCGTGAAAATATTTACAGATCCCTCGCATCCTGGACATAAACTGTTTCAACTCCTACCCTCAAAACGACGCTATAGAGCACTGCACACCAGAACAACTAGACACAAGAACAGTTTTTTCCCGAAGGCCATCACTCTGCTAAACAAATAATTCCATCAACACTGTCAGACTGTTTACTGAATCTGCACTACTATTAATCGTTTCATAGTTCCCATCACCAATCTCTTTCCACTTATGACTGTATGACTATAACTTGTTGCTGGCAATCCTTATGATTTATATTGATATATTGACCATCAATTGTGTTGTAAATGTTGTACCTTGATGAACGTATCTTTTCTTTTATGTACACTGAGAGCATATGCACCAAGACAAATTCCTTGTGTGTCCAATCACACTTGGCCCATAAAAATTCTATTCTATTCTATTCTAGTTTCTATCCACTGGACCTGATCCATTTGTCGGAACTGGTGTAGGGTCTCCTGCTTTGGGGGGCGGAGGGTTGCACTAGATCAGCAAAGCTGGCTGAGGAACTCTGGGAGTTGAAGTCCACAAGTCTCAAAGTTGCCAAGGTTGGAGACCCCTGCTTTAAGTCGATATAGCTGGTCCTCAACTTAAACTGTTCGTTTAAGTTCGTTTTCACACAACTGTGGCAGTCTCCCCGTGGTCACGTGATCAAATGCTTAGCCACTGATTCCTATTTATGACCGGTTGCAGTATGCCGGGGAGGGAGGGGGTCACGCGATCCCCTTTTTGTGACCTCCTGACAAGCAAAGTCAACGGGGAAACCCGGATTCACTTAACAAGCGTGTAACTCACATAACAGCTGCGGCCAGAAAGGTCGTAAAACGGGGCAAAGCTCACTTAACAACTGCCACATTTAGGCTTAGTTGTGGTCTACCTGCAGCTGGTTGAGCTGAATTCTGAAAATGTCTCCTGATTATCAGCTTCAAAAATCAGATAATCAGCTTTTGGGGAAAAGAAAAACTTTGCCCAAAGGACGCCAATCACCCTCCAATCCCACCCACATTCCCTACAACGGAGGATGGGAAGGGGGTGAACCACAATTTTCCAGCAGGTTCTTCGGCGTCCATGTGTTCCCCCCGCCCCCCCAACCCATGGCTTAAAAACGGCAACCAGGAGTGACTCACTGCATTTCAGACCCACCTACACACATTCTCCAGGCTGTTTCTGGAGCCACCTGGGTCTGGAGGGCTGGAGAAAAATCTCCCTCCCTTGTCTGTAGAGACAATCTCTGGAGGCTTCTTCAATCATCCAAGTCATGGTTGTCCCAAAGGATCGGTCCATCCATCGTAGACCATCTATTCATCCATTCATCCATCCATCCATCCATCCATCCACCTCCCTCCTTCACTCCCTGTCTATCCATCCCATCCATTCATCCATGCATCCATCCTCTCTCTCTCTCACACACACACACACATACACACACACACACACATCTATCTATCTATCTATCTATCTATCTATCTATCTATCTATCTATCTATCTATCTAATGAATAGATAGATAGATAGATAGATAGATAGGGTGGATAGATGGATAATAAATGGATTAGATTCTAATCCATTTATTATCCATCCATCCATCCATCCATCCATCCATCCATCCATCCATCCATCCATTATCCATCTATCCACCTCTCCCTCCCTCCCTTGCGTTCTCTCTCTCTCTCCAACTACCATCTATCTATGGATAGATAATTTATCTATCTATCTATCTATCTATCTATCTATCTATCTATCTATCTATCTATCTATCTATCTATCCAACTATCTATCTATCTATCTATCTATCTATCTATCTATCTATCTATCTATCTATCTATCTATCTATCTATCCAACTATCTATCCATCTATCTATCTATCTATCTATCTATCTATCTATCTATCTATCTATCTATCTATCTATCTATCTATCTATCTATCTATCTATCCTATCCATCCATGCTTTTCCCCCCTCTCTCCCTTCCTCTCTCCTCCCTCCCTCCCTCCAGTTTGTGCTTCTCCAAAAGGCATCTGGACTTTCTTGGTTTTCTTTTTCCTGGGAAACGTTTCATTTCTCATCCAAGAAGCTTCTTCAGCTCAACTCCCAGAATTTCTTAGCCAGCTCAGCGGCCAACAATAACATGCTAGAAGAAGATGGTAGAAGTCAAGAGTTGGGGCCTCTTTGGGTGTCCTGGCCTTAGAGAGGCTGGGAGAATCCAAAATGGATCATCTGGAATGGACATCTAGAAAGGGAGTGGAGAAGGACCTTCCTGCTCAGAAAGAATGTGGGAGGTAGACATATTTCTCCAGGGTGGAAATTCGTCTACTTAATATTTTCCTCCTGGAACTGCACAAGGTCCCAGTCCTCCTTACTTTGTGGACCATTTCAGCATATTTTCAGGTGTGTCTGGAGTCCATTGTGGGCAGCATATTATTGTTGAGTGGTGGGCTGGCTGGGAAATTCTGAGAGTTGAAGTCAACCCAGAAACATGGTTCTACCATTTGCTGGAATGGAGAAGGGTTTGAGAAGGGTTCCTATCAACCCAACAATGATTTCAAGAAGTCAAGAGTTGGGACCACTTGGGATGTTCCTGACCACAGAGAGGCTGGGATAACCCAAATTTGGCCATCCAGTATGGACATCTAGAAAAGGAGTAGAGAAAATCCTTCCTGCTCACAAGGAATGTGGGAGATAGACACATCTCCTCAATGATGGACTCCCCCCATCTACTTAATAATTTCCTCCTGGAGGTAGAGCTGGTCTCAATCCTCCTTGTTTTGTGGAAGCAAACCCCTGTAGGACCAATTCAGCATGTTTTCAGCTGTCTCCAGATGTCCATCATGGGTAGCATGGTTGGTTGGTGTGTTGCCTGGGGAACTCTGGGGGTTCAACTGAAGAAGCATCTTTATTTGTTTGTTTGTTTGTTTGTTTGTTTATTTATTTATATTTCTAGACCGCCCTTCTCTCGAAGGATTCAGGGCGGTTTACAGCCACATTAAAACAATTTTTACAAACACTAAAATGATTTAAAATGAAATATTTAAATTTAGGCTAACTCCATTTCAAACCCATTTAAAATTCCCAATTAAAACTATCAGGCCAGTCCTGCGCGATGAAACAGCCATGTTTTCAGCTCGCATCGGAAAGTCCAGAGATCAGGGAGTTGGCGAATGACAGGTGGTAATTCGTTCCAGAGGGTTGGAGCCCCCACAGAGAAGGCCCTCCCCCTGGGGGTCGCCAGCCGACATTGTCTAGCCAACGGCACCCCAAGGAGGCCCACTCTGTGGAAGCGCACTGGTCGCTGGGAGGCCGTCGGTCGCAGTAGGCGGTCCTGTAAATAGTTTAATTAGTTAGTTTAGTTTATTCGTATTTATATACCGCCCTATCTCCCGAAGGACTCAGGGCGGTTCACAGGCAAATAAAAACATTTATATACAAATTAAGATAACCATTAAAAAACTTATTCTAAAAGCCAAATTATTAAAAAATAATATAAATATTAAAACCAATTTAAAACCCCTATAAATTTAAAATCTAGTCCAGTCCTGCACAGATGAAAAGATGTGTTTTAAGCTCGCGACGGAAGGTTCGGAGGTCCGGAAGTTGACGGAGTCCTGGGGGGAGTTCGTTCCAGAGGGTGGAAGCCCCCACAGTGAAGGCCCTTCCCCTGGGCGTCGCCAGACGACACTGCCTAGCTGACGGCACCCTGAGGAGTCCCTCTCTGTGAGAGCGCACGGGTCGGTGAGAGGCATTCGGTAGCAGTAGGCGGTCCCGTAAGTAACCCGGCCCTATGCCATGGAGTGCTTTAAAGGTGGTTAGCAGAACCTTGAAGTGCACCCGGAAGGCCACAGGTAGCCAGTGCAGCCTGCGCAGGATAGGTGTCACACGGGAGCCACGAGGGGCTCCCTCTATCACCCGCGCAGCCGCATTCTGAACTAACTGCAGTCTCTGGATGCCCTTCAAGGGGAGCCCCATGTAGAGAGCATTGCAGTAATAAAATAACCCGGTCCCATGCCATGAAGCGCTTTAAAGGTGGTAACCAATACCTTGAATTGCACCCGGAAGATCACTGGAAGCCAGTGCAGCCTACGCAGGAGTGGTGTTATATGGGAGCCTCGACTTGCTCCCTCTATCACCCGCATGGCTGTCTTGGATGAGAAGGGAAACATTTTCAAGGAACAAGAACTCAGAACGCCCAGTTGCCTTTTGGAAAAGCACCTTTGTGGACCAAAGGTGATACCCCAACTCCCATTGGTTGAGGAACTATGGTGGGTAACTTCATATTTATTTATTTATTTATTTATTTATTCAAATTTATATAAGACCTTCTAGAATCTAGTTATATATTCACAGAATTGCCCGGCCATCTAGACCATTTTCAACTAGTTAGCAAATCAGCACATTGCTGGATATTCATCCACTGAATTGCTAAAGTCAAGTTATGTTACTTTTGCAGCTATCCCACAATCTACTACTCATTTTCCTAAGGTCAGAGAACCCTGGAAGTTCTGGACTCTTGGAAAAATCTCTTCCAGCTTCTAGGGTGCTTAGAAATGGACTTTGTTTTGATCTGTTGCACTGTTTTGTGGAAACTGATGTCAGGCAGTCCTGGGGTTGGCTGGATCTCCCACCATTGAAGAAGATGAAAGAACATTAGATAATATAGTTTGATGGACAATATGACCTTGGATGTTGACTTTAAAGAACTTAATGGCAGACTGTTGGTCCTTTTCTTCAGGTATGACCACCCAAAGTTCCTGACCAGAGGTCCAGACCAGAGTGGAATCTGGTGGACTTCCAACCAGAGCTCAATCCCAGAGGCTACACAGCTGTAGAACAACCTCAGTGTCCACAACTATCAAATCAAGCAGTCTTGGGACCCTATCCTTGATGGAACCAAGCCTTCACAAAGTGCCTGAGGCTACCATGGCCCAAAAAGCAGGGATGAAGCCACCTCGAAAGTAGTCCATCTTCAGTAGAAGCTTTTTCCAACGTGCTTGGTACTTGAATAGAATAGAATAGAATAACAGAGTTGGAAGGGACCTTGGAGGCCTTCTAGTCCAACCCCCTGCCCAGGCAGGAAACCCTACACCATCTCAGTCAGATGGTTATCCAACATTTTCTCAAAAATTTCCAGTGTTGGAGCATCCACACCTTCTGGAGGCAAGTTGTTCCACTGGTTAATTGTTCTGTCAGGAAATTTCTCCTTAGTTCTAGGTTGCTTCTCTCCTTGATTAGCTTCCATCCATTGTTCCTTGTCTGGCCTTCGGATGCTTTGGAGAATAGTTTGACCCCCTCTTCTTTGTGGCAGCCCCTGAGATATCAGAACAATACTACTAAGAGCCAAGGTGGCACAGTGGTTAGTGCAGCCCTGCAGGCTACTTCAGCTGACTGTTAGCTGCGGTTCGCCAGTTCAAATCTCACTGGCTCAAGGTTGACCCATCCTTCCAAGGTGGGTAAAATGAGGACCCAGATTGTTGAGGGCAAGAGGCTGACTCTGTAAACTGCTTGGAGAGGACTGTAAAAGCACTATGAAGCGATATATAAGACTAAGGGCTGTTGCTATTGCTATCATGTCACCCCAGTCCTTCTTTTCATTAAACTAGCCATGCCCAGTTCCTGCAACCGTTCTTTGCATGTTTTAGCCTCTAATCCCCTAATCCCCAATTCCTGGGAGTTGAAGTCCAGAGGTCTTAAAGTGGCCAAAGTTGGACACCCCTGTTTTAAATGCTCTCCTGCCTAAACAGCAAATGAATTTTATTCTCAAGGGCCATGCTAAATTCCCAAGGATAGGAATTAGCCAAGATTCTCTGGAATTCCACCCTTCCCACAGGCACATGGGTGCTTGGCTTCCATTCGGGGTCATCCTGGGAGCAAACTTCGGCAAACAACGCAACAGGCGTCACTTTCCTGCAGAATATGATTTCCAAGTAACATAGATTCCTTGTGTTTTGTTTTGTTTTTTCCTTTCCTCCTGGGAGTCTGTCTGAATTTAGCTCCTGATGAATCCCTCACTCATTCTCCAAAACCGCAAAACCGGTTTAGGTTTACAGCCCGTCGGTTCGGGCAGAGACAAGGCACGAAAGGGGTTGTGACCAGACTGCGAAACGGGGCTGTCTGAAAACTGGAGGTTTGATCTGATGTATTTATAACCCTGGTTTATTATTGGAGAACTTGTTGATCTCGCTCAGCTGCTACCCTGTTCTCTCTCTCTCCCTCTCTCTCTCTTTCTCTCTCCCTCCCTCCCTCCCTCTCCCTCTCTCTCTCTCTTTTTAAAGGGTAAGTGGGTCCTTCTTCCCACTTTGGAGTGCTGTGTCCAGTTCGGGTTGCCAAGAGACAAAAAAGATGTTGAAACCCTAGAGAAGAGCAACCAGGATGACGAGGGGACTAAAACATACAATGAACAGTTGCAGAAACTGGGCATGGCTGGTCTAGGGAAGAGAAGGACCAGGGGAGACAGGAGAGCATCTTCCAATATTTGAGGGGCTGCCACAGAGAGGAGGAAGGGGGTCAAGCTATTCTCCAAAGCACCTGAAGGCAGGACAAGAAACAATGGATGAAACTAATCAAGGACAGAAGCAACCTGGAATTAAGGAGGAATTTCCTAACAGTGAGAACAATTAACCAGTGGAACTACTTGCCACCAGGAGTTGTGGGTGCTCCATTATTGGAGGTTTTCAAGGAAGAGATTGGGCAGCCATTTGTCTAAAATAGTATAGGGCCTCTTTCTCGAGCAGGGGGTTGGACTAGAAGACCTCCAAGGTCCCTTTCAGCTCTGTTATTCCATTATTGTATTAAAATGTGGTTGTGCAAGCAATCCTGGATGCCCCAAGGAAGCATGTGTAACCAGTGGTGGGTTTCAAAATTTTTTACTACTGGTTCTGTGGGTGTGGCTTGGTGGGCGTGGCAGGGGAAAGATACTACAAAATCTCCATTCCCTCCCCAATCCAGGGGAAGGTTACTGCAAAATCCCCATTCCCTCCCGATCAGCTGGGACTCGGGAGGCAGAGAATAGATGGCGGCGGGGCCAGTCAGGGGTGGTATTTACCGGTTCTCCTAAATACTCAAAATTTCCACTACCGTTTCTCCAGAACCTGTCAGAACCTGCTGAAACCCACCTCTGCATGTAACACCTTTGTTCCACAAACTGTGTTGGGTTCCACAAACTGTACTTCTGGGTTGAATTCAAAGTGTTGAATGTGACCTATAAGAGCCCCTACATGGCACGGGGCTCAGTTATCTACAGAATCAACGTCAGCTTGTTCCACTCGATTGCTGTCATTGTTGTTGGGTTGCAAAGTCGTGTCCGACCCATCACGACCCCATGGACAGCCTTCCTCCAGGCCTTCCTGTCCTTAAGCAGGGAAAATATATTGCAGACTGCGTCACTTAATTCTTAATTGAAGATTAAGAATCTTCAATTCTTAAAGAATTGAATTGAGAATTGAGATTGGGGCAGGGGGTGGGCAGGAAGAGAGCCTTCTCTGCCATTGCTCCCACCTTTTGGAACATTTTCCCACTGCCCCGGGAAGTGAAGCAGCCCCCCCCCCCTCAGGAGACCTTCCAAAAGGTGTGGAAAATGTGGATCTGGGGCACAACCCCACCAGGAGGGGTGGGCACGAGGCCATTCAACCACGGGGGTGGTTAGTGCCACGAAAAACCTTCCCTTTATCTTTCCTTTAAGGCTAAAAGTATTTTAATCATCCTGGCCTTCGCACAATTAACTTTTATGTACTTTTGATAGATGGATTTTTGATTTGTACACACACTGTCCAGATTCCCTCTAGGAAGGAGGTGGGCGGTTCAGAAATCTGATAAACAAACAAACAAACAGGCAAATAAAATATCTGAGCTGAATTTAGCCCAAAGGAAGAAACGGATGGTTAATTTCCCCCCCCCCCAATCTTTGCCTAGGGATTCCCCTAAATTCTGACGCTGGGCTTTTTAAACCACAGAATCTAACGGCAAATAGCAGCAGAAGTCTGGCAAAAAACAAAACAAAACCCCAGAAGCAAGACTCAAGCCCTCACCCAGAGTTTCCACAGGGGTGCAAGTCAGAAGAAATCTCCACTCCAGCCCTTCTGCTGGGACCCTTTGGAGCCGCCAGGTCTGGCTTTTTGGGGGGTGGGGGCGGGGGCCGTTGAATCCTGTGTGGAAAAGAAATTAGAAGCTGAGCAATCCAGAGATATGCCAACTCTGGATGTTGAAACGCCTGCAAGAAAACCACCAAGCAGAAAGCACAAAGGACCCCACAGCAGTCCTCCTCCTCCTCCTCCACCTCCTCCTCCTCCTCCCCTCAGCAAATCCCCCTCCCTTCTGACACTGATGGTGTTCCCTTGTTGGGCCATGAAATGTCTGCAATATAACAACCAAGCTCAGGGAGCACCGAGGACCCTACAGTCCTCCTCCTCCTCTTCCTTCCCTCTGAAAACCCTTCCAGCACTGATGATGTTCCCTAGCTGGGTCATGAAACGTCTGCAAGAAAACCACCAAGCTTGGAGAGCCCCAAAAACATCTCAGTACTCCTCCTCCTACTCTTTCTTCCCTTTGAAAATCCTCCCTCCCTTCTAGCACTGATGATGTTCCCTAGTTGGGTAATGAAATGCCTGAAGGAAACCACCAAGCTCAGAAAGCGCCAAGGACCCCTCAGTACTCTTCTTCCTTTTCCTCCCCCCCCCCACGCATCCCTAAAATATTCCCTAATTGGGCCATGAAACATCCACAAGAAAACCTCCAAGCCCAGAGAGCCCCCAAAACCCCTCAGTTCAACCCTGAGCTACAAATATTCTCTTCTATCTCTACCAGATGTTGCCCCTTGCCAGGCGCAGCGGCGCGTCCTGGGAACGCATCCCACCGATGCTCAGCTCCGCCAGAGGGTCGCTTTGACATGCTGGGGCGGCGGTCACCGGTGGGATCTCATTGGCCAGACCCCGGAGAGTGTCCCCTCCTCCCCCCTTTGCAAATTGAAGTCCACCAGAGGCTCCACCCACCCACCCCCCTTTGCAAATTGAAGTCCGCCGACTTAAAATTCAACACTTGATCCCTGCTGGCCACCCGACCCTGCCGTTGTCGGCCGCTTGACTTTCTATGCTACCTCCAGACCCGTCCGGGAAGGCAATGAGTTTGGAGCCCGGATGCTTTGCTTCCTTGCCATGCTGTCCCGAGGCTTACCTCCAAAGGTAAGTGGGCCAGACCTGGGGAGGGGGGGTCCCCTTTTTCTGCTTGGATGGGGGGGGGTCCTTGCTATCCTTCCCCCTCTTGGGTAGTGACAGCCGCGGAGCGCACGAAAGACATCGCTGCGCCTTTGCGCAATTACGCGCGGGGCTATCCAAAATCGGCCGCTAGCAAAGTAAATCTTTATTTTGGGGAGGGGGTCTTGGCCGATGCTCTTTCTCTGCCTCGGCCGACGAAGGGGCAATTTGGGGCATTTGTGTGTGCCAGTTTGTTTGAGCAAGAAGTTTCTGGAGGCTGGCAAGACTGAGGAACGGCAGCATATTCCTGCTTCCCCGCTTTGCGCTCATTTGATGCTGGCTGACACCTGTTGCTTTCGTACAATATCCTTAGCCAGGTGGAGTAAGGATTGAGGGGTGCATTTCCAGAAATTGGTGAATGGAGTTAAGGATTAAACTTGGTTGGAATTTGGGGGAGTGTTGGTTAGTTAGTCTGTGTGAAGAGCTCCTGTTAAGTTCACATGAGTGATTCTCAGACCGGTGGTTTTTTTTAATGTTGGCAACTTTAAGAAGGGTGGACTTCAACTCCCAGAATTCCCCAGCTAGCACAGAGGAAGACTTAATGTCAACCGCTTTAATCTAGATTGCAGAAAATATGACTTCTGCAACAGAATCATCAGTGCTTGGAATACTTTACCTGACTCTGTGGTCTCTTCCCATAATCCTAAAAGCTTTAACCAAAAACTGTCTACTATTGACCTCACCCCATTCCTAAGAGGACCATAAGGGGCGTGCATAAGCGCACAAACGTGCCTACCGTTCCTGTCCTATTTGTTTTTCTTTTCTTCTTCCTATATATGTTTATATGTGTATATACTATATAATCTTTTTGTATGATGTTGTGACAAAATAAATAAATAAATAAATAAATAAATATTCGATATGTTTGCCGCCTTGAGCTATAAGGTGGGATAAAAATAAATATAGATTTTTTTTAAGTATCCCAATCTGAGTGGTTGTTTTTATTATGTGTTTTTAATTATATTAGATACATATTGGATGGATAAATAAATTAACACAAATAAATACTGCTGGCTAAGGAATTCTGGGAGTCGAAGTCCACCTGTCTGAAAGCTGCCAACACTGAGATACACTGTTCCAGAGAATTCTATAGCCCCGGATGGTTAATTCGGCATTGGTATGGAAAGAATCCATTTGGCATGACAACAACACGAAACAGGGACAGTGTTGGAGTCCCTACAACGCACTCGCACAGTCTTGGATCGAAGTGTTGTTTCCCCTCAGCAGACTCACAATAATCCTTACGGATCGTGGTCGCTCGGGGGTCAGCCCTGAATGGTGCCTGTGGTGGACGGTGGGCTTGGCCCGATGGCTTTCTCTGGCCCTCCCATAAGTAGAGGTGGTGCTGGACCTACGACCACAGTTCAGCTCAAACTTTCCGTTGCTAAGTGAGATGGTGGTTCAGTGAGTTTTGAGCCCATTTTACGACTTTTCTTGTTAAGTGAACCACTGCGGTTGTTCAATTTGTAACATGGTCGTTAAGTGAATCTGGTTTCCCCATGGACTTTGCTTGTCAGAAGGTCGCAAAAAGGGATTGTCATAAATGGGATGGAAGTTGTGGGTGCTCCAATACTGAATGTTTGTGAGAAGAGACTGGGCAGCCCCTTGTCTGAAATGGTCTAGCGTCTCCTGCTTGAATAAGGGTTGGACTAGAAGATCTCCATGGTCCCTCCTAACTTTTATTCCATTAAATTTGCAAACACCACCAAATTTAGAGAGGACACCAAAGCTGGAGGAGGAGGGAGGAAGCTTTGATGTCCACTCCACACTTCATTCTGTAATTCTATTATTCTGTTATTCTGTTATTCTATTATTCTTTCCTTCTTTCCTTCCTTTCCTTTCCTTTCCTTTCCTTTCCTTTTTTTTTTTAAAAGAAGGTTTTTCAGAAGGGAACAATTAATCAGAAGAGTTTATCTTCAGAAGTCGTGGCTGCTCCAACACTGGAGGTTTTTAAGAGGAGATTGGACTACCATTTGTCTGGAATGGTACAGGATCTCCTGCTTGAGCAGGGGGTTGGGCTAGAAGACCTTCAGGGCCCCTTCCCACTCTGTGATTCTGTTAAAGACATGCCAGTTGCCAAGTGTCCAGATTCTGATTATGTGACCAGGGGATGCTGCAACAGCCAGAAGTCACTTCTTTCAGTGCCATTTTAACTTGGAACGGTCACTAAATGAATCGTTGTAAGTTGAGGACTAACTTATTATTAAGGCCAGGCCTGATCGATGGGAGTTCCTATGTGCCTCAGTTGCCAGTTTCATTGGTGAAGAGATAGATGGATGGATGGTCAGGAAAAGCCGCCCCTTTGTAGTTAGTCACATGCAGAGATTAATATCCAAAAATCAAGATTCAGAATTCAGGAAATTTCTTTTTAAGATCTGATCAGGCCAATTCAAGGTTTATCCAATCTAGTTTTCTAGTTTTCAGGGGATGACCTATCTATTGCCAAGCCTGTCATGATCCTCCTGCTTAGTTATTCGAAGGTAGGTTGCTCTTGAATTGGGAGGTTCCACTGTGTTTGGATTTGTTGGCTAACTTCCATTTTGTTCATAATAAGAGCTCGTGGGTTGCAATTCACATCTTCTATATAGGTTTTTCTTCTTTTTAATTTCAGTTATAACTGTCATGCCAAATAGTCATTCGCGATCCAGGCTAGAAAGCAGGAGACTGCGAGTTCAAGTCCTGCCTCAGACATGAGAGTCGGCTGTGCAACTCTGGGCCAATCACCAGGAGGCTGGGAATTCTAGTCCCACCTTAGACATGAAAGGGAGGCTGGGTGACTCTGGGCCAATCACTAGGAGGCTGGGAATTCTAGTCCCGCCTTAGACATGAAAAGAGGCTGGGTGACTCTGGGCCAATCACCAGGAGGCTGTGAGTTCTAATCCCGCATCAGCCACAAAATGTCAAGCCTGAATTTGATTGGGGTTGTGGGATTGTTTCTATCACAAGTCTGCTGAGTGAGCTTAGGCCAGTCACCCTCTTTGGGCCCAATCCACCTCACAGGAATGTTGTTGTGGGGAAAATAGGAGGAGGAAGTTGCGCTAGATACGTTCGCTGCCTGGAATTATTTGTATAAATAAGAATGGTGGAATAGAAAGTAAAAAAAATAAAAGTGGATTTAAAAAAAATATCCTAATCTGTATGATTTTACACACACACACACACATGAGAGATGGATAAATAAATTAATGCAAATAAACACTGCTGATTAGGGAATTCTGGAGGAGGAGAGAGGGAGGAAAAGAGGGAAGGAGAGAGAGAGAGAGAGATTAGGGGACTGGAGGCTAAAACATATGAAGAACGGTTGCAGGAACTGGGTATGTCTAGTTTAATAAAAAGAAGGACTAGGGGAGACATGATAGCAGTCTTCCAATATCTCAGGGGCTGCCACAAAGAAGAAGGAGTCAAGCTATTCTCCAAAGCACCTGAGGGTAGAACAAGAAGCAATGGGTGGAAACTAATCAAGGAGAGAAGCAACTTAGAACTAAGGAGAAATTTCCTGACAGTTAGAACAATCAATCAGTGGAACAACTTGCCTGCAGAAGTTGTGAATGCCCCAAAGCTGGAAATTTTTAAGAAAATGTTGAATAACCATCTGTCTGAGATGGTGTAGGATTTCCTGCCTGGGCAGGGGGTTGGACTAGAAGATCTCCAAGGTCCCTTCCAACTCTGTTGCTGTTGCTGTTGTTGTTGTTGTTGTTGTTGTTATGTCCAGGGTCCTTATGGATTCAGGTGGAGGTGTTCAAGAAAAGATTGGACAACCAGGATAGTGCAAACTCCTGTCATGCGCAGCGGGTTGGACTAGAATAGGGGTCTCCAACCTTGGCCATTTTAAGCCTGGAGGACTTTAACTCCCAGAATTCCACAGCCAGCAAAGCTGGCTGGGGAATTCTGGGAGTTGAAGTCCTCCAGGCTTAAAGTGGCCAAGGTTGGAGACCCCTGGACTAGAAGACCTTCAAGGTCCCTTCAAGCCTTAGGAATCTATGTTTCTATATATCCTGTTAATCCATACATTAAATAAATCCATTTGTAGTGCTGGGAGGTCTCTGCACCTGAGTGGGGGATCAGGGGAGGGACTTTTGCTCCGGGGACAACTGAGCGATGGGGGACAGAGGGCAAGATGGTGGCAATACTTAAGATATGAGTAGCCTTGCCTCATTTTGACCTGTGCCTGGATAAATTGCGTTGGGTAGAACAGAGTCTCCAAACTTGGCCACGTTGAGACTTGTGGACTTCAATTCCCAGAATTCCCCAGCCAGCATTTTAAGGGACCCTGTTTTTAGGGTTAGAACGGGAGGCCCCAAATCCTGCAACAGACTCTGAAATCCACACATCTTAAAGATGCTAAGGTTGAGAAACACTGTTCATCTTCTGGAATCCTCCAGAAGCCATCCATCTTCAAACATGGAGGCTGCGGAAGTCTGGGAAACGAAGTCCATCCATCTTAAAACATGGCAGCTACAGAATTCTGGGAGTTGAAATTCATCTTAAAACAAGACTGGAGGATTCTGGAAGCTGAAGTCCATCCATCTTAAGACATGGCAACTAGAGAATTCTTGGAGTTGAAATCCATCTTAAAATGAGTGGAGAATTCTGGGAATTGAAGTCCACCCATCTTAAAACATGGTGGCTGGAAGATTCTGGAACCTGAAGTCCATCCATCTTAAAACATGGCAGCTGGAAGGTTCTGGAAGCTGAGGTCCACCCATCTTAATACAATAACATAATAACAGAATGGGAAGGGACCTTGGAGGTCTTCTAGTCCAACCCTCTGCCCAGGCAGGAAACCCTACACCATTTCAACACCATACACCATCTTAAAACATGGCAGCTGGAGAATTCTTGGAGTTGAAATCCATCTTAAAATGAATAGAGAATTCTGGGAATTGAAGCCCATCCCTCTTCAAACACGGCGGCTGGAGGATTCTGGGGGTTGAAGTCCACCCATCTTAAAACATGGCAGCTAGAGAATTCTTGGAGTTGAAATCCATCTTAAAATGAGTGGAGAATTCTGGGAATTGAAGCCCATCCATCTTCAAACATGGCGGCTGGAGGATTCTGGGAGTTGAGATCCATCCATCCACATGTTGCTGAAGTTGAGAAACCCTGAGCTGGGGGCGGGGGGAAGCAAGCAGGCACATCTTCTGGACACATTGAGATTTGTCCTGGTGCTCCTTTTTCAGCCGATTGGCTGGGTGTCTGGTGACAACTCCCGTTTTGCAAGCCTGTGCAAACGCAGGAAGGCCGACATCCAACAGACGGTGTGAAATTGCAAACGGTATCGGCATCTCAGGCTCCTTGGGCCGGAGGAATGTGGAGCAGGGCCAGGAGTAGGGACCCTGGAAGGCTGCCTTGGACTTCGGAGGCTGCTGGCTTCTGATTACAAAGATGTTTGGATCCCTTTGCAATTGAGGGCGGCCATGCTTGGGCCCCTGAAGGAGAGCCAAGAGGAAGAAGAAGGGAAGGAAGCAGAAGAATTTTGCTGACCCGCTAAAGCAGGGGTCTGCAAACTTGGCTCTTTTAAGACTTGTGGACCAAAGCTGGCTGAGGAACTCTGGGAGTTGAAGTCCACAAGTCTTAAAAGAGCCAAGTTTGCAGATCCCTGCACTGAAGTGTCAGAAGCTCATCAGATGACCCAGCAAAGAAAGGAATTGGGTTTGGCTAGTCTAGAGAAAAGAAGGAGGCATGATAGCAGTGCTCCAATATTTGAGGGGCTGCCCCCAAAAAGAGGGGGTCCACCTATTCTCCAAAGCACAGAGGGGTCTGTGTGGCTCAGACTGGTAAGACAGTCTGTTATTAACAGCAGCTGCTTGCAATTACTGCAGGCTCAAGTCCCACCAGGCCCAAGGTTGACTCAGCCTTCCATCCTTTATTTATTTATTTATTGTTCAAATTTATATACCGCCCTATCTCCCACAGGACTCAGGGCGGTTTACAGGCATTTAAAAAACAGATAAATACAATCTAAAAAACAATTAAAAAACTTATTATGAAACCTAACAATTAAAATAATTAAAAATATAAAAAATAAAACCCCACTTAAAACCCATTAATTAAAACCTAACTCAGTCCTGCGCAATGAAATAAGTATGTTTTGAGCTCACGGCGGAAGGTCCGAAGGTCCGGAAGTTGACGAAGTCCCGGGGGCAGTTCGTTCCAGAGGGTGGGAGCCCCCACAGAGAAGGCTCCCCTGGGCGCCACCAGACGACATTGCCTCGCTGACGGCACCCTGAGGAGTCCCTCCTGTGAGAGCGCACGGGTCGATGAGAGGTATTCGGTAGCAGTAGGCGGTCCCAGAATAACCCGCCCTATGCCATGGAGCGCTTTAAAGGTGGTCACCAACACCTTGAAGCGCACCCGAAGGCCACAGGTAGCCAGTGCAGCCTGCGCAGGATGGTGTTATGGGAGCCACGAGGGGCTCCCTCTATCATCCGCGCAGCTGCATTCTGGACTAACTGTAGCCTCCGGATGCCCTTCAAGGGGAGCCCCATGTAGAGAGCATTGCAGTAATCCAGGCGAGACGTCACGAGTGCGTGAGTGACCGTGCACAGGGCATCCCGGTCCAGACAGGCGCAACTGGCGTACCAGGCGAACCTGGTAAACGCCTCCTGGAGACGGCCGTCAAATGGTCTTCTAAAGACAGCCGCTCATCCAGGAGGACGCTTGTGCGCACCCTCCATCGGGCCAATGACCCGCCACCGATGGCCAGCCGCGGATTTAGCTGACTGTACCGGGATGCCGGCATCCACAGCCACTCTGTCTTGGAGGGATTGAGCTTGAGCCTGTTTCTCCCCATCCAGACCCGTACGGCCTCCAGACACCGGGACAGCACTTCGATAGCTTCGTTGGGGTGGTCCGGTGGGGGAAAGGACAGCTGGGTGTCATCCGACAGCTGATACCTCACGAAACCACTGATGATCTCACCCAGCGGCTTCATGTAGATGTTAAACAGTAGGGGCGAGAGGATCGAACCCCGCGGCACCCCACAAGTGAGGCACCGGAGCCGACCTCTGCCCCTGCCAACCCTGACTGCGACCGGTCGGAGAGATAGGAGGAGAACCACCGATAAACGGTGCCTCCCACTCCCAATCCCTCCAACCGGCGCAGCAGGATACCATGGTCGATGGTATCGAAAGCCGCTGAGAGGTCTAATAGGACCAGGGCAGAGGAACAACCCCTATCCCTGGCCCTCCAGAGATCATCCACCAACGCGACCAAAGCCGTCTCCGTGCTGTAACCGGACCGGAAACCGGACTGGAACGGGTCTAGATAGACGGTTTCATCCAGGTGTAGGGGAAACTGATATGCCACCATACTCTCTACAACCTTCGCCGCGAAGCGAAGGTTGGAGACCGGACGATAATTACCTAAAACAGCCGGGTCCAGGGAAGGCTTCTTAAGGAGGGGTCTCACCACCGCCTCTTTCAAGGCGGCCGGAAAGACACCCTCCACCAAAGAAGCGGTCGAATCGCCTGAGCCAGCCTCGTGTCACCTCCTGAGTGGCCAGCACCAGCCAGGAGGGCACGGGTCCAGTAAACACGTGGTGGCATTCAGCCTACCCAACAACCTGTCCATGTCCTCGGAGCCACAGGGTCAAACTCATCCCAGACAATGTCACCAAGACCACCTCGGGCACCTCACCAGGGTCACCGCAATTTTGGTCCAACCGTCCCGCAGCTGAACGATTTTATCGTATAGATAACCGTTAACCCCCTCAGCACGTCCCTGCAGCGGGTCATCCCGCCCCCCCTGATGAAGGAGGGAACGAGTCACCCGGAACAGGGCGGCTGGGCGGTTATCTGCCGACGCAATGAGGGAGGAGGCGAGCAACGCCGCTTCCTCAATGCCACTAGGTAAGTCCTAGTATAGGACTTCACTAGTGTCCGATCAGCCTCAGAACGGCTAGACCTCCAAATGCTCTCTAGGCGCCTTCTCCGCGCTCATCCCCTCAGCTCCTCGGAGAACCAAGGAGCCGGTTGGGACCTGCGCCGGGTCAGAGGTCGCAAAGGCACGACACGATCTAAGGCCCCGCCGCGCCCGCTCCCAGGCCGCAACAAGTTCCTCAGACGTGCCGCGAGCCAGACCCTCAGGAATGGCCCAAGCTCCGTCCGAACCTCTCAGGGTCCATCAGGCGCCTGGGACGGAACCAACGCATCGGCTCCGCCTCCCGCGGTGTTGGATGGCGGTCAGAAAGTCCAGGCGAAGGAGAGAGTGATCTGACCATGACAAAGGTTCGATGACTATTTCCTGTAAGTCCAGATCTCTCAACCACTGACCAGAGACAAAAATCAGATCGAGTGTACCACCCCCCGTGTGGGTGGGGCCATCAACTACTTGAGTCAGGTCCAAGGCCGTCATGGAAGCCGTGAACTCCCGAGCTGCTGTCGATGACGAGCCGGCAGATGGCAAGTTAAAATCCCCCATGACTAAAAGTCTGGGGGTCTCAACTGCCACCCCAGCAAGCACCTCCAGGAGCTCGGGCAGGGCAGCTGTCACGTAGCAAGGAGCCAGGTACGCGACCAGCAAGCCCATCTGACATCTATGGCCCCACTTCACAAGGAGGGATTCACACCCGACAATCTGAGGCACAGTGGTCTCCCTCGGCTCCAGACTCTCCCTAATCACAACCGCCACCCCCACCTGCCCTGGGCTCGGCTGATGGAATGCACGGAAACCTGGTGGGCACATCTGTACCAGGGCACGCCCTTCTGCGCCCAACCAGGTCTCCGTAATGCCTATAAAGTCCGCGGCACCCCTGAATAAGATCGTGAATTAGGGGGGCCTTATTGGGCACGGGCCGTGCATTACACAGCACCAGCCGAAGGCCCAGGCTCTGAGGGTCTTGACTATCCGGGGAACGGGAGAAGTCTGGAGGCTCGGGGCGCGCGATCGCCTGCAAGCATCGAACGCGCCCATAACATGATCCGAGCCCCGCCCGCCAAATCTGCCCTCCCCAAACCGTGCAAATAGCACCACCTCTACCAATGGGACCTGAACTCCCCATAACCTTCGGACCTATTAACTCACCGCCATGAGCATGCGAGGAACTGATACCCCACCCGCGGGTTTCCCCAACACCCGCCTACCCCTCCCACCCCTTAAAAATGCCCTATCTAAAACCCCAAAGGCTCTTCCTCTTCGTGATGCCACCTCTGTGGATCCCAAGATCCGTCATTGAGGCCGGCCCTTGGTAAACGGGCCATTCCTGCGAGGCGGGGCACTCGCAGGCGCAAGAGCTCCTGTACCGAATAGCAAAGGCGAATCGTGCAAATAATACTCCGCTAGGGATAACAGTCGCCGGAGATGATCATTGTCCGGGATGGCAAGATATTAGTCTATAGTTCTGCACATGGATACCCATCATCCGATGGTGGCTGAAATGATAGATAGGCTAAGGATGGAAGATGGAAAAGTAGCCCAGTCCCAAAATCCATGGGGAAAACGAGGTGGGTACATCCTCCGACAGGTCTCAAATCGGTCTCCAAGTCTCTTCCACTATAGTTCCGAAGAACAATCCTGGCCAAAGATCCCAAAAGGCCATATAAATGCAGATGACAGTGCTTAAATAATAGTGGGGGAAATAGGTCTCCAACGGCTGGAACATCTCCAGTAATCACCACGCCAATTCCTCTGTTAAGATGGTTCAAGATAAAATCTTCCAGGAAGCCTCAGACAAATCCCACATTCCAAGTTAATCCAGAATTAATCCAGAAATTAATCCAGAAACCTGGCCGCTCCTCAGATCCAGGGCCTTTCCCAGAAACCGGGCCAGGCACCTCTGAGGAAGGCCGGTAAGATGTAATAGGCCGTAGATCCCAGATACGGCATAAATGGGGTAAAATGTCCTCAGAGAACCTCCCTGCAGGGAAGGCAGTGGGCGAGCCGGCAATGGAAGGCCGGTAAACTCTCCACCCCCTTCGTCCAGAGAAAACAATCCCGAGAAAACCAAGCTGGGGGGAAGGAAACATACCCAAGGTAGTCCAGCACTCAGCAATCCACAGTCCACAGGCCATGATGGACCAGCAAGCCTATGTTCCGCGGCTGCGGCCTCACCTCGCCCCACGCACCCAGGAAATGGCCGCCGTTCGCCGCTCTCCCTCACCCGGCCTCGTTCTCGGCAGCCGTGGCACCGAAAAGGCCCGCAGACCCCTCCCACGGCTGCCGAGAAGCTGACAAAGTGGGCCGGGGGGTATAGGCGGCTCGGCTAGCCGTCTGGGCAATGCCATCCCGCGGCGATCTTCCCGTCGGCGGCTCCGTTCACCTAGCGGGCCGCCATCTTGCGCATGCGCAGAGCCTTCATCTCTGAGGCAGAGCCTTTATAAGGTAGGTAAAATGAGGACCCAGATTGTTGGGGGCAATAAAAGTTGACTTTGTATATAATATACAAATGGATGAAGACTATTGCTTAGCACAGTGTAAGCCGCCCTGAGTCTTCGGAGAAGGGCGGGATATAAATGCAAATAAAAAATATTTTAAAAAAAGGCAGGACAAGAAGCAACGGATGGAAACTCATCAAGGAGAGAAGCAACCTGGAACGAAGGAGGAATTCCCTGACAATGAAGACAATTAACCAGTGGAACGACTTGCCGCCAGAAGGTTGTGGGCGCTCCATCACTGAAGGTTTTTAAAGAAGAAATTGGACAGCCACTTGCCTGAAATTGTATAGGGTTTCCTGCTTGAGCAGGGGGTTGGACTAGAAAACCTTCAAGGTCCCTTCCAACTCTGTTATTCTGCTTATCTGAGGGGCTGCCACTGCCCCAAAGAAGAGGAGCTCAACCTATTCTCCAAAGCACCAGAAGGCAGGACATGAAGCAAGGGATGGAAACTCATCGGGGACCCTAACCCTAATCAAGGAGAGAAGCAACCTGGAATTAAGGAGAAACTTCCCAACAGTGAGGACAATTAACCGGTGGAACAGCTTGCCACCAGAAGTTGAGGGCACTCCATCACTGGAGGTGTTTAGGGAGAGACTAGACAGCCACTTCTCTTCCATGGTGCCACATTTCTTGCCCAGCCTATCAATGCCAGCTAAAGTGGGGGAACCGTTGAGCGCATCTTCCTCCCCCCCACACCGCAACCTTCCTGCATTTCTTGGCTCTGTCGGGCAAAGAGCCAGATGAAAGTGGGGGGGGGGGAGAAAGCTTTTGGGAGCTGGAGAATTTGGGGTGGGGGGAGGTAGAGAGAGGAGGAATGAACTGAGGGGACAATAGAGGGATCCGCTCCAGTGTAATCCTTTTGAAGACGGAGGTACGCCTTGCGCAGACAGAAGGCTTAAGAGGGATGTGGCAACAAACTGCCCTGAAAAGGAAAGTGAGCAGGGGGAGAGGGTGGAGGAGGGTGAAGAAGAGGAGGAGGAGAAAGGAGAAGGAGAACAGGAAGGAGAAAGAGGAGGAGGAGAAGAAGGGGAAAGAGAAAAAGGAGAAGAATAGGAGAAAGAGAAAGGGGAGATGAGAAGGAGGAAGAGGAGGAAGAGAAGGCGAAGGAGAAGAATAGGAGAAGGGGAAGGAGGAGAAGGAAAAGGGGAAGGAGGGGGAAAAGGAGGAAGGGAAAGAAAGAGAAGAGAAAAAGAAAGAGAGGGGGGAGGAGGAAGAGGAGGAGGAAGGAGAAGAAGGGGAGAAGGGGAAAGGGAGAGAAAGAATAGGAGAAAGGGAAGGAGGAGGAAAAGGAGGAGGGGAAACTAAGAGAAGAGGAGAAAAAGAAATAGAAGGTGGAGGAGGAAGAGGAGGAGGAAGGGAAGGAGAAGAATAGGAGAAGGGGAAGGGAGAGAAAGAAAAGGGGAAGGGGAAGGAGGAGGAAAAGGAGGAGGGGAAACTAAGAGAAGAGGAGAAAAAGAAATAGAAGGTGGAGGAGGAAAAGAGGAGAGGAGGAGGATGGGAAGAGGAAGAAGGAGAAAGGGAAAGAGGGGAAGGAGAAGGGGGAAGAGAAAGGAGGAGAAAAGGAGAAAGAGAAGGAGAAGACGGAGAAGAATAGGAGGAAGGAGGAGGAGAATAAGAGGAGGAGGAAGAGCAGCTACAGTACTTCCTCCTTCCAACTTGCTACTCTCAAAACACCACAGCACACACACGCACACACACATACATATCCACAGACTCTATAAAAAGAACCGGCTGCCTCCTTCTTGATGGGATGGAAGGCTGGTCCACCTAAACCAGGGGTCTCCAACTTTGGCAGCTTGAAGACTTGTGGACTTCAACTCCCAGCTTTGCTGGCTGAGGGACTCTGGGAGTTGAAGTCCACAAGTCTTCAAGTTGCCAAGGTTGGAGACCCCTGACCTAAACGCCTCCCTTGGTTGCCTTTGGATGGTGCAAGGTGAACGTCTGAATGAACCTGCATTTGGAGGCCCCCTTCGCATGTCGCCCAGCAGAGGCCTTCATCCAACAGGCGAAACTGAGATCGTCTGGCTTGGAAAGGTGTTTCTGACGGGTTTTG
This sequence comes from Ahaetulla prasina, assembly GCF_028640845.1. NCBI lineage: Eukaryota > Metazoa > Chordata > Lepidosauria > Squamata > Colubridae > Ahaetulla > Ahaetulla prasina. The sequence goes on from NC_080544.1 coordinate 113,239,978, forward strand.
TATTTGAGGGGCGGGGGGGGGAGGATACTTTCTCAGGCAGACCCTCTTTGGTGTGGCTGCAAAGGTGGAAATCCAGAAAAGTGGTTTAGTGGATGAACAGAACCGAGAGTGTTGGGCAGATCCCGCTCATGGGTGAAGGCTGGGTGGTTTTATAAATAATGGCTCCTTCCTCCCTCATCCCTTCCTTTTTCCTTTTTTCCTCCTTCCCCCCCTCCTGACTTCTTCCTTTTCCTCCATCCTACCTTCTCTGATGTCACCTTCCTTCCTTCCTTCCTTCCTCCCTCCCTCTCCTTATCACTTCTTTCCCCTCCTGTCCTCTCATCTTCCTCCCTTCTTCTCTCCCTTCCACTCTCTCCTCCTCCCTCCCTCTTATCTCTTCTCCTACCTCCCTCCCTTCTTTCCTCTTCTGTCCTGTCCTCTTCCTCCCTTCTTCTCTTGCTTCCTTCCCATTGTCCCACCTCCCTCTCATCCCTTCCTTCCTTCCTTCCTTCCTTCCTTCCTTCCTTCCTTCCCCTTTCTTTTCATTACGTCTTCTTCCTCCCCTTCCCTCCCTCCCTCCGTCCCTTTTTCTCATTCCCATGTCCTTCCTTCCTTTCCCTCCTCCCTCCCTTTCTTCCTTTCCTTCCTTCCTTCCTTCCTTCCTTCCTTCCTTCCTTCCTTCCTTCCTTCCTTCCTTCCTTCCCCTTTCTTCTCATTACGTCTTCTTCCTCCCCCTCCCTTCCTCCCTCCCTCCCTCCCTTTTTCTCATTCCCATCTCCTTCCTTCCTTTCCTCCCTCCCTCCCTTTCTTCCTTTCCTTCCTTCCTCCCTCCCTCCCTCCTGACATTCTCCTGCCAGCCAAGGGAGGAGAAAAGGAAAGGAGAAAAAGGTGGGGGGGGAGCACAGCAGGTGCAACCTGTGCAAAGCCCCTCTTAATCCCCCCCCCACACACCGCCCCTTTTCCAGGGAGTCTGGCTGTCATTTCCGAAATGGGAGTGGCTGATTTGTAAACACCTCCCCCGCCCGATCTGGGAGGGAGGGGGGTATAATTACCTACCTGGGCGCACCAGCCTTTGATCCCGAGGGGGGGTGTTTGTGGACTTGCTAGGGGGGTGGGGGGGCTGTGGTTGCATTCAGCCCCAGGGAGAAGGCTGCCTGGCAAGGCTGAGATTAACGTCTCCTCCTCCCAAGCGGTTGGCTTTCTCGCGCCCACATTCCGAGCAAAGCCCCCCAGATCCCTGGGAAAGGAACTCGGCCAGGGCTGGGCTGGCACCCCTCAGGGGGCACCTCCTGCAAAACCAGCATCCCTGATTTTCACCCAAGCGCAAACACCCCCTGAATTAAAGGGAGCTCCAAAGGGAAGGTCTCCATAAAACCCCTTAAGACAGCAGACTGCAGAAACCAACAGGAAAAACTGGAGAAGTTCCTGACAAGAGAAAGCAAAGAAGGTGTCAATCTCTTCCTCTTCCTCCTTTCCACAAACCTCTCTCCCTTCTAGCACTGATGGTGTTCCCTAGTTGGGTCATGAAACGTCCACAAGAAAACCACCCAGCTCAGAGAACAACAAGGACCCCACAGTTATCCTCCTCTTCCTCTTTTTCTTTTTCCTCCTCCTCCCCCAGCTGGAGAAGTTCAAGTGGTTTGGCTTATTTTAGACCAACTCTTGTCTTGAGTTATATAGTTTTAACTAAAGATTAAATTGATAGATTGATCAATCAGTAAATACATTGATAGAAAGATAATGATAGACAGATAGTCATAGAGAGAGATAGTTATGGATGATATAGATGGATAGATGAGAGAGAGAGATTGGAATAGAAAGATGATAGATAGTAATGAGAGAAACAAACATAACAGATGATGGATGGATAGATAGATATTTTTATTTTATTTATTTATTTTATTTTGTCACAACAATATATGTAGGTATCATACAAAAAGATTATATAGTATATAAACACATATATGAGTAAATATAAGGAGGTATAAGCATATATATATATATAGGAAGAAGAAAAGAAAAACAATAGGACAGGAACGGTAGGCACGTTTGTGCGCTTATGCACGCCCCTTATGGTCCTCTTAGGAATGGGGTGAGGTCAATAGTAGAAAGTTTTTGGTTAAAGCTTTTAGGATTATGGGAAGAGACCACAGAGTCAGGTAAAGTATTCCAAGCACTGATGATTCTGTTACAGAAGTCATATTTTCTGCAATCTAGATTAAAGCGGTTGACATTAAGTTTAAATCTATTAGTTGCTCTTGTATTATTGCAATTAAAGCTGAAGTAGTCTTTAACAGGAAGGACATTACAATAGATGATTCTGTGAGTTAAACTTAGGTCTTGTCGAAGGCGACGGAGTTCCAAGTTTTCTAAGCCTAGGATTTCAAGTCTGGTGGGATAAGGTATTTTGTTGTTTTCAGAGGAATGGAGAACTCTTCTTGTAAAATATTTCTGGACACGTTCAATTGTATTGATGTCAGAGATGTGGTGAGGGTTCCAAACAGACGAGCTGTATTCTAGAATTGGTCTAGCAAATGTTTTATATGCTCTGATTAGTAGTGTGGTGTTTTTGGAAAAGAAGCTATGCAAGATTAGGTTTACAACTCTTAAAGCTTTTTTTGCTATGTAGTTACAGTGGGCTTTGGCACTTAGATCATTTGACATGAAAACTCCAAGGTCTTTAACGGGATGGGGGTCGTCTGTAAGGTAATGTCCATCTAGTCAAAACATATTTATTCATTAAAGCGGGACTGGCATAATTATTGATGAATTTTAATTGGGTATTCTTAATATTTTTAAATTTTAAATCTAAATTTTAATAATCAGCCTTTAAAATTTGCTCTTTTTAAATGTTGCTTTAAATTGTATATATTTTGTTTTTATTCTGGCTGTACACCGCCCTGAGTCCTTCGGGAGAAGGGCGGTATAAAAATCTAATAAATAAATAAATAAATAAATAAATAAATAAATAAATAAATAAATAAATAAATAAATAAATAGTATGTACTTAGTTTTTGGGTTCTTTTTTCCCATATGTAAGACTGAGCATTTGCTGGTTGAAATTTGGAGCTGCCAATTTTTAGACCAAGCGGATAGATGATTAAGGTCGTTTTGAATGATAGAAGTGTTGTCTGTGGTGTTAAATAGTTTGACATCATCAGCAAAGAGAACACAATTACTTGAGATAGATAGATAGATAGATAGATAGATAGATAGATAGATAGATAGATAGATAGATAGATAGATAGATAGACAGACAGACAGACAGACAGACAGACAGACAGACAGACAGACAGACAGACAGACAGGATGGATGGATGGATGGATGGATGGATGGATAAATAGACAGAGTAAGTCATAGACAGACAGATATATAGTCATATATATATATAGAGAGAGAGTCATGTAACAACTATCTGGCTTAGCAATGGAAATTTTGGGCTCAATTGTGATCATAAGGCAAGGGCTACATCTAATGTCCAGAACCTCAAGAATGGATGTAGGGAACCAAAAATAAAAATAATAAAAATATTTTTCCAGGTGAGTTTTTAACATTTCTGCTACCTGCGTTCTGCAGCTGAGCTTGGGCTGGCTTGATCTCTGAAAAGATCCAGTCCAATTTCCTCACCCAGAAGGAACATTTTTCAAACCTCCATCCCAAACGTCACAACTCTTCACAAACTTCACGACAGTGTGGAGGTCACACCAGGCACCCACGATATCCAGAGAGGCGATTCAAATGCTGCACATCTCCAGGAAGCTCATAAAGAAAGTACAGTTAAGTACTGGACTTACGACCATAGTGGAGCCCCAAATTTCTGTCGCTAAATGAGGCCATTTTTTTGAGTTTTGCCCCATTTTTAAGACCTTTCTTGCCACTGTTGTTAAGTGAATCATTGCCGTTGTTAAGATAGTAACATGGTTGTTAAGTGAATCTGGCTTCCCCCTTGACTTTGTTTGTCAGAAGGCCGCAAAAGGGGATCACGTGACCCTGGGAAGCCGCAACTGTCATAAGTACATGCCAGTTTCCAAGCCTCTGAATTTGGATTATACTGCAACGGTCCTAAGAGTGAAAAATGGTCATAAGTCACTTTTTTTCAGTGCCGTGGTAACTTCGGTCGCTAAATGAACTAACTGTAAGTCGGGACTCCCTGTCTATTTGCCTTTTTTCCTCTTTTCTCTGCTTTCCAAAATCCAGCATATTATTTTTTTGAAAAGTGGCATTTCCAGAATTTAGGTATTTGAGGCGCAACTTTTCCAAATTACATCCGGCAATTATTTCATCCAGGCACGATTTATTCATTTTGCTCTCCAGAAGATCTTCTGTCCAAACAGGCTGAAAAATGGATCATGGGAAGTCAGGCTCCTGTCAGAATGAATTACTCTGCTCCAGGATGTTTGAAGGGGGCAACATTCCTTCGGCCTTGACTTTGACAGGTTTAGCATCTGAGCTTCTTTTCAGATGGAGGTTTTATCGGGAAATGTTTGGCTTGCTCTTAGAAAAATCTTTGTCTTACTGGCTTTTACAGTAGAAACACAGCTGGTTGGACTGTGGGTATCATCTGAATGCAACAACATTGTTTTGCTCTCCTGGCTTGAGAATTTACCATGTTATGTGAAACCCACCAGTATAACTGCTCAGGAAGCATAATATCCATCCATCCATATATCCATGTCTGTCTGTCTGCCTGTTTACCTACCTATCGCAATAGCGATAGCACTTAGACTTGTATACCGCTTCACAGTGCTTTACAGCCCTCTCTAAGTGGTTTTTTTTTTAAATTTGCATTTATATCCCGCCCTTCTCAGAAGACTCAGGGCGGCTTACATTATGTTAAGCAATAGTCTTCATCCATTTGTATATTTATATACAAAGTCAACTTATTGCCCCCAACAATCTGGGTCCTCATTTTACCTACCTTATAAAAGATGAAAGGCTGAGTCAACCTTGGGCCTGGTGGGACTAGAACCTGCAGTAATTGCAGGCAGCTGCTGTTAATAACAGACTGTCTTAGTCTGCTGAGCCACCAGAGGCTCAGAGGTTGACAGAGTCTGCCTATTGCCCCCAACAATCTGGGTCCTCATTTTACCCACCTGGGAAGGACGGAAGGCTGAGTCAACCTTGAGCCTGGTGAGATTCGAACTGCCAAATTGCAGGCAGCCGGCAGTCAGCAGAAGTCGCCTGCAATACTGTACTCTAACCACTGCACCACTGCAGCTCATATGCCTGCCTGCCTGCCTGCCTGTCTGTTTACCAACCATCTATCACCTATCTATCTACTGTCTATCTACTATCTCTACCTACTGTCTATTATCCACCCACCCATCCATCTATCTATCTATCTATCTATCTATCTATCTATCTATCTATCTTTTATTGATCTATCGATCATCTATCCATCCATCCATCCATCCATCCATCCATCTATCTATCTATCTATCTATCTATCTATCTATCTATCTATCTATCTATCTATCTATCTATCTACCAATTTACCTTTCTAGCTACCTATCCGTCTAGTTATCTCTCTCTTTCTTTCTCTCTCTCATCTCACTTTGAAAAGCCATTCTGTTATGGTCTTTAAAATATCAGAATACACAGAACAAGGGGGGGGGGAAAACCTGGAGCTTTTGGGTAAATTTAGAGAATCTATTTTCAGTCCGGTTGACTTCACAGGGTTGTGAGCATAGAACGGAAAAGGGGAGGATTTTGCAGTTCTGCTTTGAAATAATGATAAAAATGAACTTTGAAATAATCGCTGCCCATTCTGGAAGTTTACAAATTGTGATACTAAACTAAAAGAATTGTCCAGGGAGGATGAGAAGAAGCAGACCGTTTTGGAACTGTTGCCAAGGTATGTCCTGTCCCAAAGAGCTGACCTGATGTTGGCTAAGCTAAAGAAGGTTTTTACCTGGTTAATCCTGGATGGGAGACCACCATGTGCTGAGCCAAACCATCGGAGTCCAAAAATGTGGGGGGAGCCCCTAGAACATGAACTTGTTGCCAAGATACTCTCCCAAGGACCTGGCTGACCTGGCCTGATGTTGCCTAAGCTAAGGAAGGCCCCTTGTTGTTAACCTTTGGATGGGAGACCACCAGGTGATGAACCCGACTGGGAAGTCTGGAAAGTGGCAAAGGACAGGATGGAAACTTCTGGGTGGGGTCCCTGGAGGCGAAGCATGGCAGCAAATGTAGTCCTTGGCTAAAGCTGGGGGAGGCAGTGGGGAGTGGGGAGTGGGGAGTCCAGGAAGGGGGCCAGGGGAATTCCAGACCCCAGGAACATTCTTCCCTCTTTCCCAGCTGCCGATGGTGTTCCTCGCTTGTTCCACCTTGCAAAAAAAAAAAAAGGAGCCAGGGGGAATTCCAGCATCCAGGCGCTGCCAAACATCTGAAGCTGTCAATAAGAGGCAGGAGTGTGTGTGTCCCTTTTCTTAAGAGGAAGGGGCTAAAATTACATGGGCATTTGGGGTGGGGGCTGCGGGACGACCCTCTTCCACCACCCAGCCGCGCCCACAGCATCCATGGGGCAAGGAGATCATTTGGATCTTGAAAGGAGCCTCTGCTGGAATCCAGCATTTTGGGGAAGCTTGACCGGTCGAATTTCTGCCTGCCACAAAGCCTTGGGCAGAGGAGTTCCCTCTTCTGTCGCCCTGCCACGCCCAGATCATCAATGGGGCAAGAGAGCAAGTTGGATCTTGGAGGGAGCCGCAGCTGTAACTCTTAGCAGTTGGAGGAGCTTTACCTGGTGAACGTCTGCCTGCTGGAAAGCTTTGGGCAGGGGCCGAGGGGGAGGCTGCAGGAAGACCCTCTTCCACCACCCTGACACGCCATCAATGGGACAAAGAGACCATTTGCTTCAGCAATGGCAGAAAGCCTTACTGGGTGAACTTCTGCCTGCCACAAAGCCTTGGGCAACTGGCCCAAACCCTGCTTGGGGAAATTTGGAGAGTGGAACACTTCTTGGGCAATTCAAGGACTTAGAACCCCCAGAATAAAATGCTCCCCAATTCTACCTGCCTCACTGAGGTCCCCCAGTTTGCTGGTCGGTAAAAGGGGGGGAACCCCCCCAAATCCCACCCCCCCGTTTTGCTTCTAAGCATCTCCCTTTGGCAATTTTTGCAACGGGCTGACCCAGAAGGACCGGGCAGCTAAAAAGAGGGAGGGAATTTCTCTCTGCAACTCCTCGGTGCTGCCTTCACACAACCTGGGTCAGGTGAATTGTTCCGTGTGCAAGAGCTTGGGTTTGGTATGATTGGAGAAAACCACGGTTAAGCTATGCCAAGAAGTAACCAGGATTAAACCCAACCAAGCTTGACATTCACAAGGCTTCCCCCCCCAAATAGAATAGAACGAGCTGGAAGGGACCTTGGAGGTCTTCTAGTCCAGCCCCCTGCTGTGAAATGTGTTGTGTGAATGCGCCGTTAACTCCCCGAAAGCGCTGCCTGCTTTAGTTTTACAGCAGGAAGACAAGCCTCGAATTGTGGGCACCTGGTTGGAGAAACGAGTGGGGTTTGATGCCCCATTAGGTGGGGGGTGTCCCTTCCCTCTGCTAACCCTTATGCATCCAGCTTGCAATACCCGCCTTGGCCACTGGGGGCACCCCCCAAAAAGGCTTGGAAAGACCCAGAGGCTCGCTAGGGGGCGCCCATAAGGCACTAACAACACCTCGGAGGGCGCCAGGTTGCAGGAAGGCGCTGGCCCCTCTCCCCTGGGAACGAGGGGGGGCTTTTGCAATTTAGGAGGAAGGCAAGCCCGGACTTGCAAATCCGGACATGGCACGGGCTGCAGCCGCTCCGGCGCGCCAGCAGGGGGCAGCAGAGAGAAAGGCGCCCTCTAAGGTTGCTGTGCAAAAAAAAACCCAAAATAAAACTAAAAACCTCCACCCTTTTTTTTTTTTTGCATCAAAAAAAAAAAGCAAAATTGCAATATTTGAACCCGTTTTTTTTTTTTTCAACCCGGGGCCCTCCGGCTGGGTTTGCAACTGCCTTTCCCAGAATTCCCAGCGGGCCGGCTGAGGATTCTGGGAGTTCCCACGCAGAAACTTGCAGAAACTTGCAGAAAGCAGGTGGGGCGCGCGCAGCCTCTTTGCTTGGCAGCCCGGGAGGAGGAGGAGGGGGGTGGGGGCTCCTCAGGTGCAGGTGTTTCGTCTAATTAGCATATGCAAATGAGCTTTGCGGGACAGCCGAGCGCCTGAGCCACGTGCCGAGAGAGCTGGGTAGGTTGGTTTCCCTCCTGCAGCCCGCAAACCCCGAATCCTGGCTTGTTTCCCCAGAGAAGCTGAACGGGGAAGGCTCAAGTGGCCGGGTCTCGGCTTTTCTTTGGGGTAGCAATCGGGGTGGGTGGGTGAAGAATGCCTGGGGCTTTGCAGAGGCCCCCTCCTCCCAATTCCTTATAAATGGCAAATAATGGTTTCTGCTTGGTCTTGCTGCTGGGGGAGGGAGGGGGGGCTGGAAGAAGAAATGGAGGAGGGGGTCCTTTCTTTTCTTTTCCTTATTTCCTCCTGATATATTGACCATCAATTGTGTTATAAATGTTGTACCTTGACGAAGGTATCTTTTCTTTTATGTACACTGAGAGCATCTGCGCCACGACAAATTCCTTGTGTGTCCAATCACACTTGGCCAATAAAAAATTCTATTCTATTCTATTCTATTCTATTATTTCCTTATTATTCCTTTCTAGTCCCATTCCCATCTCCTTCCTCCTCTCTCATTTCCACCTTCTTTCCTTTCCCTCTTGCCCTCATTCCTTCTTTTCCTCTTTCCTTCTTTCTTCTCATTATCTTTCTTCCCTCATTTCTTCTCTCCTTTAATTCCCATTTCCTTTCCTCTTTCCTTCCTTCTCATCTCCCTTTTTCTTCCCTCCTTTCTTTTCCTCCCCTTTTCTTTCTTTCCCTCCTTCCTTTGTTATTCCCATCTATTTCCTTCCTTCCTTTTTCCTCCCTCCTTCCCTTCCTTTCTTTCTCTCTCCCTTCCTTCCCCCCTCCTTCTCATTCCCACCTTTCGTCTCCTGTCCTGTGTTTGCATAAAGCCCCAGGTATAATTATGAAATCTGAAGTGAGTAAAGTCGCATTCCATGGAAAAAGCAATTGGCATCCATTCGTAAAATACACAACGTGAATGTAGTTTTCAATAAATAAAATAACATTCAGCCTTTTGCAAAGAAACAGTTTTTAAAACTTCAGTTTTAGCTTGTTATGTGTGGAAATATCTCCAGCCCTAACACACACACACAGCCCTGGACCACAGCATCCATGCAAAAGTCCTAGCAATTCCCTTTTTTCCTCTGAAATCAACTGCATTCACACCAGAGAGTAACCTGGCTTGTGAAGCCTTTAACTTCAGTTCAAGGTCTTCTACGTTCTGCCTTTGCAAAGGCAACAGGGCTTGGAGGCTTTCGGGAGACCCCAAATGTTTGGTCACTCATGGTTTTGTTGCCCGTTGGGGTTTCCTGGCTGTCTTTGAAAACTTTGGAAGTCTTTTATTTTTTTTCTTTAAGCTCGTCTTTGTGAAAATCCGCTTTGGGGAAATTGTGTGTAAGTGGATCTGCAGATTGCAAAGGGGAAAGAAAGGGGGGGGGGAATAAGGATTTCATCCAGAGGTCTTCAAACTTAGCAGCTTTAAGACTTGGGGATTTCAACAGCTGGCTGGAGAATTCTGGGAGTTGAAGTCCACAAGTCTTAAAGCTGCCAAGTTTGAGACCCCTTGATTTAATTGGTCGAATGCCTCTTGCAGGTTCGTGGATCCACCTGGCCGTTTTTCGTGGACGGAGAGCTTTTATCGCTCCAGCATGTCGCAGGGATCCCAGACGCGGGAATTCGTTCCCCCCGAGGTCTTTGAGCAGCTGTGGGACATCTTGGAACAGTAAGTGGGAAGAGTTGGCCATGGGGGGGGAAGAAGGCCATGGATCCCCCCATCAAGCTGTTAAAAAAAACCCATTTTAATTCAGGACAAGGTGGTCCTCGACTTACGACCACCACTGGAGAATTGGATGGTTTCGTTGAGCGAGATATCATAAGGCAGCTACTGTAGTCCTCAACTTACGACCACAGTTGAGCCTGGGATAGTGAGTTTTGCCCCCATTTTTTACAACTTTTCTTGCCACATTGGTTCAGTGAATCATTGCAGTTACTCAGTTAGCAACCTGGGTTCCCCATGGACTTTGGTTGCCAGACGGTCGCCACAGGGGATCACGTGACCCCCTGTGACTGTCGTAAGTCCACGCCATTTGCCAAGCTTCCAAATTTGGATGAGGTGACCCTGAGGATGCTGCAAATGGTCCTAAGTCACATTTTTTCAGTGCTGTTGTAACCTTGCATGGCCATTAAACGAACTGTTATAAGTTGAGGACTACCTGTATAGCTTTTTTTTTTTTAAATTTTATCCTGGGCTGGTTTTTGGGCCCTGTCCAATGGGCCCCTAATGGTGGTTTAACCATGGTTAGCAAAATGAATCTGGCCTTTTAGCCATTTAGAAAGAATAGAACAGAATAGAGAAAATGAATAGAATAGAGAACAGAATACTGTAGAAAATAGAATAGAATAGAAATTAGAATAATAGGATAGAATGGAATGGGAATTGGAATTGGAACGGAACAGAATAGAGCTGGAAGGGACCTTGGAGGTCTTCTAGTCCAGCCCCTGCTCAATCAGGAGACCCTATACCATTTCAGACAAGTGGCTGTCCAATGTCGTCTTAAAAACTTCCAGTGATGGAGCAAACACAATTTCTTGTGGCAAGCTGTTCCACTGGTTAATTGTCCTCACTTTCTGGAAGTTACTCCTTACTTTCAGGTTGCTTCTCTCCTGGATTAGTTTCCACCCGTTGTTTCTTGTCCTGCCTTCAGGGGCTTTGGGAAATAGGTGGGACCCCCTCCTCTTCTTTGAGGGCAACCCCTCAAATCCTGGAAGACTGCTATCATGTCACACCAGTTATCAAGACCTTTTGTGCAGTGGCCGTTATGTAACATGAACCATTTGTGGTTTGAAGTGAATTCATTGGCAGCCATGGGTTAGGGTTTGGCTGGAAACTGGTCCGTCGCAATTTGAAAAGTTCTCTCAGCGACTGGCCGTAAGTCGAGGACTCCCTGCCCCTTCTCTTTTTCCAGGCCTTTGTGTTCCATCCAGCCGATCGACCTGAATTTCCTGGAGGGGAGCCCGCAGGACGGCCCCACCAACAAGATTGAGATCAGCATGGATTGTATCCGCATGCAGGACTCGGAGCTGGGAGACCCCATGTGGGTGAGTGGAAGGAGCTGGGAAGGGCGGGGGGGGGCTTCGGAGGGGGAGAACGCTGCCAGCCCCCCCATCGCCCATGGGTGGAAAGAGGTTCCTGGGGGGCGGATAACAAGTGATGGAAACTCTCCGTAGACCAGGGTGGAGCTGTTGGGGTCCTTGGTGGTCTTTGAGCTAGGAGGTTTTCTCGCAGGCATTTCAGGACCCAACTAGGGAACATCATCAGTGCTAGACAGGAGGGGGGTTTGCAAGGAGCGAGAGATGGAGGAAGAAGAAGGAGAGGAGGAGGAGAAGAAAGAGGAGAAGGAAGGAGAAGAGGAGGAAGGAAGAGAAAAGAGAGAAAGAGAAAGAAGAGAGGAGGAGGAGGAAGCAGAGGAAAAAGGAAGAGGAAGCAGAGCAGGAGGAAGAAGGAATGGAGGAGGAGAAAGGAGAGGAAGAGAAAGAGGAGAGGAGGAGAAGGAAGAAGTGAAGGAGGAGGAAGCAGAGGAGGAGGAGGAAGCAGAGAAGGAAGAGGAAGAGGAAGAGGAGGAAGGAGTGGAATAGGAGGAGAAAGGAGAGGAAGAGAAAGAGGAGGAGGAGAAGGAAGAAGTGAAGAAGGAGGAAGCAGAGGAGAAAGGAAGAGGAAGGAGAGGAGGAGAAAGGAGAGGAGGAGGAGGAAGAAGGAATGGAGGAGGAGGAGAAAGGAGAGGAAGAGAAAGAGGAGAGGAGGAGAAGGAAGAAGTGAAGGAGGGGGAAGCAGAGGAGGAAGAGGAAGGAGTGGAGGAGGAAGAGGAGGAGGAGAAAGGAGAAGAAGAGAAGGAAGAGAGGAGGAGGAAGAAGGAGAGGAAGGAGGAGGAAGAGCAGAAGGTCCTAGTAGAAAAGAATATTTGTCTCTCAGGATTAAACTGGGGGGTCCTTGCTGCTATCAGAGCTTCGTGGTTTCCTTGCAGACGTTTCATGACCCAACTAGGGCACGTCATCCGTGTCAGAAGAGGGAGGGCTTTGCTCCCCCTTTTATCTAAAAGTCACATAAAAGTTACCTGCTAAGGAACCTGAACTCGTGGCCTCCAAAACGGAGCTGCTGGGCGTGGAGGAGCCCGTCCGGTGACGATGGGAATGGATGTTTTCCGGTTACTGTGGAGAGGGACCTCATGTGGGGTCCTGGGTGCTCCCTGAGCCTGGGGGTTTCCTCGCAGACGTTTCAGGACCCAACTAGGGAACATCATCAGTGCTGGAAAGGTGTGGTGCAGAAAAGCGAGGACCAGTTGTACTTCTTCTAGTGCCCTTGTGAGTTCGAACGGTCGTTAAATGAATGGCCGTAAGTGGAGGACTACCTGTCCCTTGGAGTCAGATCAGTAAACCAGAGTTTTTAGCTCCCGGGGATTTACCCAAAATTCAGCTGGGATGGGCTTCTCAAACCACGACAAAAGGGCCGTTTGGATGACCTCTTGGTGTTTCTAAAGATTCTTTGGAGCTTCGTGTTTTTCCAAGGATGCGCATCTCTGCAAATACAGGCAGTCCTCGACTTAACGACCACAATCGAGCTCCAGATTCCCCTCGCTAAACGAGGCTTTTGTGAAGAGAGCTTTGCCCCACTTTGTGACCTTTCTTGCCACCGTTGTTAAGTGAATCACTGCAGGGGTCATGCTAGTAACACGGTCATTAACGGGCTTTCCCCCCCCCATCCCGTTGACTTTGTCAGAAGGTCGCAAAAGGGGATCGCGTGACCCCGGGATGCTGCAGCGGTCGTATGTGTGAAAAACGGTCATAAGTCATTTTTTCAGTGCTGTTGTAAGTTTGGTCACTAAATGAATTGTTGTAAATGGAGGACTACCTATATATGCAAGTTCTCCATCCTCCTTAAATGAATTGCTGCAGTTGTTCAGTTAGTAACACATTTGTTAAGTGAATCAATACAGTTATTAAATGAGTAACATGGTTGTTAAGTGAATCAGTGCAATTGTTAAGGGATTAAAACAGTTGTTAAGTGAATCTTCATTTGTTAAATGAGTAACATGATTGTTAAGTGAATCAGTGCAGTTAGGGGAGTAACGGTTGTTAAGTGAATCAGTGCAGTTATTAAATGAGTAACATGATTGTTATGTGAATCAGTGCAGTTGTTAGGGGAGTAATGGTTGTTAAGTGAATCAGTGCCATTAAATGAGTAACATGGTTGTTAAGTGAATATGCAGTTAAGGGAATAAAGTGGTTGTTAAGTGAATCAGTGCAGTTAAGGGACTAACACGGTTGTTAAGTGAAACAGTGCAGTTTTAAGTTACTGACCCGGTTGTTAAGTGAATCTGGCATTCCCCCTTGATTTTGCTTGTCCGGAGGTCGCAAAAAAGGATCCCGTCATAAATATGAGGCAGCTCCCAAGTTTCTGAATTTCATTTAAACAACCTCCGGAAGTGGGGAGGGGGGGGGCGGACGCTGCAACGGTCGTAAGTGAGAAAAAACTGACGTCAGTGTTCCGAGTGGCGTCGCAACTCCCTTCGCTAAATGGTCGTATGTCCAGGATGAACCTCTCCTGCTGGTGGGACGGGGTGGTTCAGCCGCCTGGAGGCGAGGGGTGGTCTTCCGTCGGTGGAGCATGGGACCTGGCCTCCCTGGCACCCACCCACCCACCCACCCTCCCCTGCCCCTCCCAGGCGTGTGCGGCATTGTCACACGCCCTCCGTTGCCTCTACGGCGTGTGGCTCTAATCTGCTGTTGACTCAAGAGAGCTCTCGGGGGGCTGGTGTGTTCTTACACAACTCTTGCGGCTCCCCCGACAAAGCTCCCCCTCCCCTCCTTTCATTCATGCGCCTCTGGGGGGTGGGGGGGGAGGCGGTGTGTGTGTGTGTGTTTATGTGTGTGTGTCTGGAATCTTTTCCTTGGACGGGGCTGAAAAACTTTGCGCAAACAGGGGAAAGTTTATTTTTCTGGCTTTTCTTTGTGTGTGTGTGTGTGTGTGTGGTTGTCAGATATCCCTCGACAGGTGTCCGCCCAGCCTCCTTGTGCCCAGGAGGGAGTTGTGTGTTTGCTTTGCTGTTCCTCGGAAGGGAGTGCGCGGGAGTGTGTGGCGCTGCGCATAGCCCCGGGGAAGGCTTTTTTTGGTGCGGGTGTTGAATCACCAACCCAGCCAGCTTCCTCCACCGCCCCCAGCCCCCCCCCCACACCTCCTCGCGCCTAGCCGCAGGGCCGGGCGCCTGCCCAACACCTGCCTCCCGTCCTGCCCTGCCTTGCGGGAGAGACCCACACTTTGGGGGAAGACGGAGGGGGGGGGGAGCGTCGTTTCTGGGGGTCTCTGGAAGACGGAAAGGATCTGGCCCTTGGTCCTGCCTTGGGCAGCCTCCTAAAGGGCAAAAAAGTCAAGACGGCATCTCCAAATTTCTACTTTTTAAAAAAATTGTGCTGCGTCTCTCCAGGCTGGGCGTGTGTGAGATTTTGTTGGTGGTGGGGGGGCTGGGGTATCAACGCACGGGCCCTTTGTGGAATTGGGTCCGTTTGGGGGTGCAGCTTGGATTTACGGAGAGACACCCCCCGCTGGGCGCGAGAAAGTCTGGACTCTCGCGTCGCCTGTTCTAATCTGATTATTTTAATATTTTTTGCTTATTCATTAAACGGAGACGCGGCCCATCTCACCACACCTTAAAAGCGACAATATGGAGGGTTGAAATATGAAAATAAGGAGGGAGTCGGTGATTTTGGGACCCTTGTCTTCCAAGGCAAAAGGAGAAGGGGTCAGCTTTTTCCCCAACCTGGGGTCCTGCAGAGACATGGGACTTCAACCCCCAGAGTTCCTTGCTTCTGTGCAGAAGGGGGATTCTGGGATTGGAAGGCCAGGCCATTGGCAGCCATTTGGGGACAGTGGATGGAAAGGTTTGGCTTTGATTCTCCGAGGAATTGAAGTCTTCCTCTTTTATTCTGGTTTTTTTTCCAATGGATTGTGAATTTGGGAAGTGTTTTTTCACCTTGAGAGCTTGAAGAGTGTTGGATTTCAGCTCCCAGAATTCCCCAGCCAGCTTTCCTGGCTGGGGAATTCTGGGAGTTGAAGTCCATCCAGCTTAAAAGTTCTTGAAGCTTGAAAAACACTTCCCAGCTCTTCTTAGCTGGCCTTGAAAGACTCTCATCAGGATGGGAGACCACAAGGCGATCTCGCCCGGAAGACTAGAGCTTCAAAGACCCTCATCCCCAATCCAAAGCCCTTCCACCCTTGTAACAAACCACTCAAAGGCAACTCGGCTTGTTACAGGTAATCCTCAATTTACAACCGCAATTCAGCCCAAAATGTCTGCCGCTAAACGAGACCGTCGTTAAGTGCCCCATTTTACGACCTTTCTTGCCACAACGAATCGCTGACGTTAAGATAGTAACACGACAAATAAATCTGGACGTTGCTTGGCGGAAGGTCGCAAAAGGCAAGCGATCACCTGACACACAAACACACACACTGGGACACTGCGACCGTCATAAATACGAGTCAGTAGCCAAGGGCCCGAATTTTGATCACCTGACCATGGGGATGGTGCAACGATCGTAAGTGTGAATAAACGGTCATAATGCACCTTTGTTTTAGCTCCGTTGTAAGTTTGAACCGTCACTAAGCGGGATGCCGTGTGCGTTGTATGTCGAGAATGACAGCCGATTGCATCTTGGGAAGTTTGCAGCAGTCCAGGCTACGAAATGCATCTCCCCCACCCCACCCCCTCGGCTGGGGCGTCTGGCCCCCTCCCCTCCCTCCTCCCCTCCCTTCCCCCGCTCATCTTCCCTGCCACCCCCCCAGGCGCTCCGGCCTGGTTCAACCAGTTTGACTAAATGCCTTTTTGGGGATAAGCTTTTCCGCTAAATCAACTCCCGGTTTGATCAAATATGTCTCTTTTTTTCCCCTTTTCTTTAAGCCACCAGAAGAAGCAGGCTTGGCAGGGGGGAGCAGGGAGCCCGGAAGGGTGAGGGGCACGCTGGCACCTAGGGGGGCTGGAGCTTCCTCTTGGAGAAGCCCCCCGTCTTTGCCCTCAGGAGCCTTAAAAAAAACCCCAAGATTAAGGCCGTGGCTGTGGCCCTAACGTGGCACTCCCCCCCCCACCTCCAATCTGTAGGAGCTCAGATGCCAGGCCCCCGTTTGGAGGGCAGCCGTTGGCAGAGGAAGCCTGCCCCTCGCCCCATAGCCAGGTTTCTTTCAGATCCATTAAGTTTGGGGGTACTTTGGGGGTGCCTTTCCAAAATAGGGGTGGGGGAGATGATTAATCAGTGGGTTGTGGGTGCTCCATCATGGGAGGTTTCCGAGAAAAGATTCGACAGCCGTTATTATTCCCAGATGGGAGAGGGTCTCTTGCGTGGGCAGCGGGTTGGGCTAGAAGCGTTGGACCTCCGGATTCTTGATGAAGGTATTTTTTCTTTTATGTCCACTGAGAACATCTGCACTCTTAGACAAATTCCTTCTGTGTCCAATCCCACTTGGCCAATAAAAATTCTATTCTATTCTATTCTATTCTATTCTATTCTATTCTATTCTATTCTATTCTATTCTATTCTATTCCTTCTTCTTTTCTCCTCCTCCTGTTCTGTTCTGTTCTGTTCTTACTTCTTTCCTCTTCCTCTTCCTCTATTCTATTCTATTCTATTCTATTCTATTCTATTCTATTCTATTCTATTCTATTCTATTCTATTCTATTCTATTCATTTTCTGTATTCTGTTCCGTTCTGTTCTGTTCTGTTCTGTTCTGTTCTGTTCTATTCTATTCTATTCTATTCTATTCTATTCTATTCTATGCTATGCTATGCTATTCTATTCCATTCCATTCCATTCTACCGCCAGACCTCCCTTCCACTCCTAGGATTTTATGATCTTGGCCAGGGGCTGGACTAGAAGACCAACGAGGTCCCTTTCAGCCCTTGGATTCTGTGAGCTTGGGCAGAGGGATGGACTGGAAGGCCTCCAGGATCCCTTCCGCCTCTACGATTCTCTGATTTGAACTCCCTGCCGGGTGGGTCGGTCATTCAGACAACCCCGGCTGCCGGGTGAGGCCTCTTGCAGAAGAGAAAAATGAGTTGTGACCACCCAGCCTCTGGCCTCCAGGACACGGGAACCGTCCAGGGCTAACCACCCTAACTTTAAAGACGTGTGTGTGTGTTTATAGCCTGCACAACTTCCTTTTCCAAAGAGAGGTTTAACAATGTTGAGTTTTAAGTCTTGGGGTGGGTGGGTGCCAGGGGAGTTGTTGGACCCTTAGGCAGGTCCCTGGGGGGGGCATCATGCCCAGATGCCAAGGGTTGAGCATGGCATCTGCAGGGCAAGGAACAAAGGAACTCTTGCCTGCTCCCCGGACTTACGATGCTCCATCCCTGGAGGTTTTGAAGAAAATGGCTGTTATTGTTATTGTTGGCCGCTGTGATGGCTGGGGAATTCTGGGGATTGAAGTCCATCTTAATGTGGCTAAGGTTGAGGAACAACATGCTTCTAGCATCTTCCAGATGCTCCAGTAAGCTGGAGGGAAACCCTCCCAGCAAAAAAAGGTTGGGCCACCAGGATAGTATGGGGTCTCCTGCTTTGAGCATGGGGTTCGACTAGAAGACCTCTGAGGTCCCTTCCAGCTCTAAGGTTCTATGATATTGGCCAGGGGGCTGGACTAGAAGACCTCTGAGGTCCCTTCCAGCCCTATGAGTGAGTATGTATATATATACTCTCCCGAAAAGTCTTGGGGTAGCAGAAGTGGTAAAGAAAGGTGCTTCCCACGGAAAGCAGCTGTTTTCAGGCCCGGAATTTTGCAACCTGGATTTGTTCCCAGATTTCTCCCCCTCCCCTCCCCCGTCCTCCCTCCCTCTCTCCCTTTGTCCTCTCCTCCCCTTTTTCTGGAATCTGGGAGGGCCTCCCCATCAGGTTGCAAGGGCTCCCCGCACAACCGACAACACGTGTTCCTAGCTGGGAAGATGCAGCTCCTTGTCTTCAAAGCGCGGCCTAAACATTTAATTAAAAAGGATTTCGATCTCAGCGCCAGAGGCGTTCGGGCTCTTTGGCCCCCGGGGTTGGAAGTGGAGCAAAGAGTTGTTGCGACAACAACAACAACAACAACTACCACCACCAGCCTGCCAAAACGCCAGGTTGCGCTTCGGTTGCTCCGACAGCCCTTCCGTTCCCAGCGTTGGAGACTCGGGGTGGAAGATGGTCTTGGGAATTCACGCTGGCACCCCTGCAAAGCTGTTGGGCTGCATGGTGGGTGCCCATTGGGCAGTTTGGCCTAGTGGTTAAGGCATTGACTCAGAAAGTGGGAGATGGGAGTTCTAGCATTAAAGCCGGCTGGGTGACTTTGGGCCAATCACCAGGAGATGGGGAGTTCTAGTCCCACCTTAGGCCTGAAAGCCAATTGGGTGACTTTGGGCCAATCACCAGGAGATGGGGAGTTCTAGTCCCACCTTAGGCCTGAAAGCCAATTGGGTGACTTTGGGCCAATCACCAGGAGATGGGGAGTTCTAGTCCCACCTTAGGCCTGAAAGCCAATTGGGTGACTTTGGGCCAATCACTAGGAGGTGGGGAGTTCTAGTTCCACTTTAGGCATGAAAGCCAGCTGGGTGACTTTGGGCCAATCACCAGGAGATGGGGAGTTCTAGTCCCACCTTAGGCCTGAAAACCAATTGGGTGACTTTGGGCCAATCACCAGGAGATGGGGAGTTCTAGTCCCACCTTAGGCCTGAAAACCAATTGGGTGACTTTGGGCCAATCACCAGGAGGTGGGGAGTTCTAGTCCCACCTTAGGCCTGAAAACCAATTGGGTGACTTTGGGCCAATCACCAGGAGACGGGGAGTTCTAGTCCCACCTTAGGCCTGAAAACCAATTGGGTGACTTTGGGCCAATCACCAGGAGATGGAGAGTTCAAGTCCCACCTTACGCCCGAAAGCCAATTGGGTGACTTTGGGCCAATCACTAGGAGATGGGGAGTTCTAGTTCCACTTTAGGCATGAAAGCCAGCTGGGTGACTTTGGGCCAATCACCAGGAGATGGGGAGTTCTAGTCCCACCTTAGGCCTGAAAGATGTGACCGTCTCTCTCTCTCTCATAGTCCAATCCACCTCACAGGATCACGAAACCCCGGGACACTGCAACCGTCATAAATATGAACCGATTGCCAAGCAGCTGAATGTAAATCACGTGACCACGGGGATGCGGCAAGGGCCCTAAATCACTTTTTCCCTGGTGCCGTTGTAACTTTGAATGGTCACTAAGCGAACGGTTGTAAGTCAAGCACTGCCTTGCAAAATCCATCAGGGGCCTTGCCAGGATTTGAAGACACAACGGAAATGGATATGACGTGTGCAGGCAAAACCTTTTTTGATGCGTGTGTGTGTGTGTGCAAACACCCCCCCCCCAAGATAATTGTGCCGAGTTTGAGGGACGCCCAGTAGCAAGGCGAGGCGGGGACTTCCCTCCTGCGAGGCACCGAGGTTTTCCTTCTGGGAAAAGGCGGAGAAGATTTGCATGCCACAAACTACAGTCGCACACTTTTCCTCCACCACATCAGATGCCCCGCAGAGATTTTTAGGTCTCCATTTTCCGGGATTCCAAATTTAGGGAAGGCTGTTTGAGCAGTTGGAGCGGAAATCTCATGGGGCGGCGGGGCGGTGGTGTCTTCTCTTTCCTGGCACCTTCTTCATGTAGGCACAATCAGGATTGTCGGCTAGAGGAGGAAGATTCAGAAATAGGGATTCTGCCAAGCAAAGATGCTGGCTTGCAAATAATTCCCGTCCTGGTTTGAGTCTACGGAAAACCGGATGTGCTGGTGGGGGAGGGAGGGGGGAGTGTTGACTTGCAAAAGCGAGTTTGTGATGGGTTGTGAAAAAAAACCCAGTTTTAGAGCAGCATAGCACAATATTGGCAGCTTGAACAGCAGCTTCCAGAATCCCCCGGCCAGCATGCGTGGACTGCCACTCCCAGAATCCCCTGGCACTCCTGTCGTCCGTTTGATGTGTATCCCCATGGTGGCTGCTTACTCTCTTGTGATCCCTTCCTCTGCAGTCTCTCCCCTCTAGGAAGAAGAAGAAAACAGGCATGGCTGGCTGGGGAATTATGGGAGTTGAAGTCCACCCAGTGGTGGGAGTCAGGCAGTTTGCACCTATTTGGAAGAACCGGTTGTTAATTTTCTAAGTTGTTGGAAGAAATCTTATTTTCTTTTTTTCCACTTTATTTATTTATTTATTTATTTATTTATTATTTAAATTTTTATACCGCCCTTCTCCCGAAGGACTCAGGGCGGTTTACAGCCAGATAAAATAAACAGTCCTATTACAAAATAAATACTATTAAAATACCACTAAAAAACTTATTCAATTTGGCCGCAATTAAAATTTAGCAAATAATAAAACCCATTAAAACCCATTAAAAACCCATCAATAAAACCCATTAAAAAACCCATAAAAAACTAACCCAGTCCAGCGCAAATAAATAAGTGAGTTTTGAGCTGACGGCACCCCAAGGAGTCCCTCTCTGTGACAGGGCTAATCCTGTACGGCAGGCAGGAAGGAAACATTCTGGTGGTGTTTCTAGCCTCATCTTTATTGCCCTGCTTACAGAAACTGCCTCTTGGGTTAACTCTTAGTACATTGTAACAGCTAAGGCAAAGCGCCTATCGACGTGAATGGCGTTGAGTTGGCCACACCCACACAGTCACATGATCACCAAGCCACGCCTACCCAGCTGGTCCTTAGGATAGAGAAGCGGTTGTTAAATTCTTTGAATCCCACCACTGAGTCCACCACCTCTCTTCAAGGGGCCAAGGTGGAGGAGCACTGACCTAGGGGATAGCTCCCAGCGCTCTTCTGCTGTCCTCGAAAGGGTAAGCAGTGTGGCCTCAGGATGGGAGACCACAAGGTGATCACAGATTATTATAGAAGACAAAAATCAGACCACCACCAACCCTCTTCACATCAACCTCTTCACCCGGTGACTGAATTAAAAGATTTTCTGAGTCTCCCCAACCCTTTAAACCAGGGTTTCTCAACTTTGACCCCTTGAAGAGGGGCGGATTTTAACAGGGCAATTCTGGGCGTTGAAGTCCACCCTTCTTCAAGCAGTCAAGTTTGAGAGACACTTTTCTAGAGCTGGTGAAGAAATGGAATATTTTGGATGGATCGGAGAAGGCATTTCGAGCTGCGACAGACGGAAGGAAAGTTCAGAAGAGGCTGCGGTTAAACCAGGATAGAAACAAACCAAGGTTTGATTTTTGCAACGTGGGATGTTTGTAACCAGAGTTGCAAAAAACTCTTAGTGCATTTCTTATTCTCCTAAAACAGCTTTAGGGCGCAGGGCCTGCCAGCTTTGTGGCTAGCAGCCTCATCTGTAAGCGCTAAAAACATTTCATCCTCAACTAGTCCTCGACTTATAACAGTCCATTTAGTGACTGTTTGTAAGTTACGACGACACTGAAAAAAATGACTAATGAGCATTTTTCACACTGTTGCATGGTCGCAGAATCAAAATCGGGAGGCTTGGCAACTGGTTCATATTTACGACGGCCGTAGTGTTCCGGGAATGGGGGGGGTCACGGGATCCCCTTTTGCGACCTTCGGGCAAAGCAAAGTCAATGGGAAGGCGACATTCACTTAGCGACCGTGTCCCTAACTTAACAGCTTGCAGTGATTCACTTAATAGCCTTGTCAAGAAAGGCCGCAAAACGGGGCAGAATTCATAATAACAACTGTCTCCCTTAGCAGTGGGGTGGAATTTTGGTTGTAAGCAGAGGACTACCCATAATCCTAATTTCCCCCTGCGCGGTTGGGCAGAGCACCCAGAACCGTTAAGAGGAAGACTGGCAAAACTCTCTCTGGAGTGTTTGAAATAGCTCTGGGTGACTGAGTGCTTTGTCTGAGAGCGTCTGTCTGGCCAAGTGTTAAAAATTTCTAATACTCTTCTTAATGATATCAATTGTGCACTTCCTGTCGGCAATTGGCAAAGCACACAACTTGAGAAGCAGAAAAAAATTGGCAGAAAGGACAAGCGTTGCGTTTCCGGTCGTTTCGGGTGAAAGCTGTATTCAGCACGGCTAGTCTTTTATTTTGGTGTTTCCTTAAAAATACATAGAATAATCCCGTGTTGGGGAACCTATGGAACTGCTGTGCAATGCATGCACGCCTCCCGCCGGCCAGTTGGTCTTCGACTCTCTGCCGCACAACTGTGTAGGGTGGGGTCACATGCAAGGGATGCATGTGCTTGCATGCATGGGGGGGGTGGAGCGCATGCACAGGGGGCTGCTCACATTACATTATGGGGGTTCATGCGTGCTCCCGCACCCCGTTTTGGGCCTCGAAGGCCTCCTGCACCAACCTGGAAGCCAAAACGGGGTGCAGTTGGGGGCTGGGATGCATGCATTGGGGGGGCGTGGTGCATACACGGGGGACACATGCACAGGGGTGTCCTCGCATTGCATTTTGGGGGGTCAGGGCACTCGGCACCAAAAAGGTTAACGATCACTGGAATAATCAAAGCAAAAAATTTAAGAGCCTTCTGGGTCGGGGAGGTGGATGTTCAGTTCCCCGTCATTCTCACTAGCTGTTTTTATTCGTTTATATTATTATTATTATTGCTGGTGTTATATTCTACGTTATTATTATTAGCGTGGTTGGCTACACGGTAGAGCCAGACTTTTAGACTGGATTTGTCATTTTTGTTCTGAGTAAACCTGCCTTTTGCAATTGACTGATAGGCATTTTGTCAATGTCCACGGTGGTTGTTATGGCTTGTCACACAGTCGGCCAGGTGTTTAAACTGGATCTGGAAATTTTTATCTGCCTGTGGAACTCTTCCCAATTTGACCTGGGATGGGCAAATGTGGATGTTGGATGAAGTCCTCGTCGTAGGATGGAAGCTGCCTTTTGCAATTGACGGATGGTGAATTTGTCAATGCCGATGGCGTTAGAACAGAATAACTTTTAACCAATCGGCATCCATTACAATGAAATTTCATTGCCTACGGCTCTCAAAAGGGTCACCACCTCCAAGATACTCTACGTGAACATGACAAAATAAATAATAAATACAAAATTATGCACATAACCACATATATTCTATGACACAGAGAAATAACACAGTCTAGTCCGGATGTATACATGTACATGGTGAGAGAAACAAATCTCGCAAGTTTACCTGACAGATGGCCTAGGGCAGGGGTCTCCAACTTTGGCAACTTTAAGCCTGGCGGACTTCAACTCCTAGAATTCCCCAGCAGCTTTGCCAAGGTTGGAGATCCCTGCTCTAGGGAACAAAGCTGTTCCAGGATCTGGTAATTCTGCTAGAAATACTTTGAAACCCCCTCCCAGAGGGGAGCAACAGAAACAGGCCATGAAGTGGGGGTGTGGGGTCTCTAACAAGGCTTTGAGCTCTAAGCACCTAGTGCTTATAAGCAGCATCCTGAATAACGGGAAGTGAGCTTCCTATAATCTTCTCCGCTGTCCTCACCACTCTCTGTAGGGGCTTTCGGTCTGAGGCACTCCTGCCACCAAACCAAACCAGGATGTGGTTTGTTAAAAAGCTTTCAGTGGTGCCTCTGTAAAAAGTGGCCAGGACAGAAGGAGAAAGAGGTGCTCTCCTCATCTGATGCAGGAAATGCAGACACTGGTTTGCACGCTTCACTAAAAATGTGTGGATGTTCATTATTATTATTATTATTTACACAAAATGACAGTATACACAGCAAACGAGATAACTATGCTTGATTTCGTATCACAGATCACTAGTCGAACACTTCCCAAGAGTTTAGGACTGCGTGATGTATTATTATTGTTGTTGTTGTTGTTGTTGTTGTTGTTGGTCACATAGTCAGCCAGTTGTTTAGTCTGGATTTTGTCAGAATATTCATGAACTGGCAGAGACATGGTAACAAGGTTAGCCAATGAGTAGGCATAGCAACTGGATCAGTCAATGAATAGGTGTAGTAACAAAGTCAGCCAATGGGAACTGTTTCAGAAACTGAAACTGGAAGGAGCTTGGGCGTGGCTTAGGCTTGGCTTAACTGCCCTGTATAGAGGAGGTTCTGTTTGTCTGTATTAAGCTCTGTGCTCAGCTCTAAAAGTCTGAACTTGTCTGTCTGCTGAACTGAAACGAAGAACTTACTTACAATCTCTCCTCTCTACCACGTTGGAAGAAACTGCTGTTGGTATTGTACATTTTATTCCTGTGTTATTATGTATATAAAGAGAAGTTCATGAATCCTGCAGAATCAGTTATCTGTGTGTGCTTTCTGGAAGTGATTTCTGCAACAACAGATTTGGCCTTTTCATACACTTATCGTGTCCTTGCCAAGGATCCTGGAGAAGCAGAGGTGGATGTTGGGTGATTGCTCAAAATCCCGTCGCAGGATTTAAGCTGTTCCACATCAAGCTGCCTTTTGCAATTGACTGATGGTCGTTTTGTCAATGCCGACAGTTATTATTAGGGTTTGCCACACAGTCAGCCAGATGTTCATATTAGATTTGGCATTTTTATCCAAAGTTGCCTTTTGCAGTTGACTGATAAGTTTGTCAATGTCAAATATAACAAATAATATATTACAGGTTATAATATAACCACAGTTGACCCCAAAATTTCTGTTGCTAAGTGAGGCATTTGTTAAGTGAGTTTTGCCCCATTTTACGACGGTTGTTAAGTGAATCAGTGCAGTTGATAAGTTAGTGACTCAGCTGTTATGTGAACCTGGCTTCCCCATTGATGTTGCTTATCAGAAGGTCGCAAAAGGGAATCACGTGACCCTGGGACACTGCGACCGTCATAAGTACATGCCAGTTGCCCAGCATCTGAATTTTGCTCACGTGACTATGGGGATGCTGCAGTGGTCGTAAGTGTGAAAAACGGCCATAAGTCACTTTTTTTAGTGCCGCTGTAACTTTTCATAAGAATAACCCAACCAAAATGAAGTTACCACGATTTTGGACGGAGCAGAAAAATAACTCCCCAAGATTCTTGCTTAAAGCTCTTGGAACTGGACCGCAATCTCTGGACAGCCATTAGGGGGCAGTGAAGAGATTCAGAACAGCTGAACTCTGGCGCCCTCTCCTGGTCACCCTGAGTCTTGCGATGCAGATTGGCAAAGCTGGTTCTTCCTTCTGGCTAAACTGAGTTTGCAAAGTCCCCAATCAGAAACAAGTGAAAATTGGGGAGATGCATCTCCTAAATTTTGACCAAGTGCGTCAGTTACAAGTGTGAGGCTTGCTCGTATCCACCTTTTTGGGTGCCATTATAACTTTGAACAGTCACTAAACGAATGGTTTTAAATTGAGGACTAGCTGTTAGGATTGAAACAGTTTATAGGGCTTTATAAGTCTATCCATATGATTTGGATTGCGATGATTGACCAGGGTTAAAAATGTGGAATGCTAGCAATAATTTTAAAAAGCTAAAACTGTCAAGTACAGGTAGTCTTTGACTTACGGCAGTTCACTTTGTGAACGAAGCACCGAAAAAAGCGACTTGTGACCATTTTCCCAGACTTAATGACCGTTGCAACATCCCCGTGGTCACGTGATCCAAATTCGTACGCCTGGTAACTGAATCGTATTTATGACGGTCGCAGTGTCCCATGGGGGAGGGGGGATGTCACACGATCCACTTTTGCACTCCTCTGACGAGCAAAATCTGTGGGGAAAGCCAGATTCACTAAACAACCGCGTGACTGACTTAACTGCGACGATTCGTTCAACAACCGCGGCAAGAGAGGTCGTAAAACAGGGCAAAATTCACTTCACTCTCCCACTTAGCGACAGAATCTGCGTTCGTAAGGTCGAGGACTCTCTAGAGAAGCGATGAATAGTTTTAAAAAGGACACCAAGTTTAAAATAACAAAGGAAAAAAATCCCATTTTCCAGCCTCCAGGGGTCTTGAACTGCCAGCTGTGTTTTTCCAGCTCAGGACAGGGTCTCTTTCCCCCTCCCCCCCCCAAAGTTCAGCCATCAAGATAAGGGGGACATTCCTGGTTGAAATCACCTTTTGACCAGCTGACCTCTCCGCCTCTCCGGCCAAGCGCCTCTAGCCAAAGGGCAGCAGATGACCGGCTCCAGGGCAAGACCAACTTCCTGTCTGGCCCTGGACCTGCAGCCAGGTTGTCTTCTGCTCCTAAGGACCATCTGCCTTGATAGCCAGCTGGCCGGTCAGGCGAGGGTCCTTGGCCCAGCTGGGGAGTGGGGTGCATGCCACCTTCCATGATCTTGAAGGAAGGAGCCCCCAGTGGGGGGAGAAGGGCCTGGCCTGCCTCGGGCCTGACATTATTCAGGGTGGGGGCACAGGTGTAGGGCGGTAAGCAGTGGGACCTGAGGGCCTGAGGGGGGGCTGCAGGAGTTTGGCCCATCCACAGTGACCCCTCCTTGCATCGCTTAGAGCCTCTCCGTTTTGGGTCTGTTGGGTCGATTGGTCATAAATCCATCTCCCCCAGCCCACTTTTTCTCCTTCTCCATCACCCTTTCTCTTCCTCCTGCTTCTCTTTCATCACCACTATTCCTCCTCCTCCTCACAGATCCCACTCCCTTCTAGCACTGATGAACAACCTAGTTCAGAGGGGATCAAGGACCCCACAGCCCCCCCCCCATCCTCTTCCTCCTCCCCACGAACAAAGTCATTTAAAAACCCTGCAGCGATTCACTTAATTGTGGCAAGAAAGGTCATAAAACTCACTTAACAACTGTCTTGCTTAGCAACGTAAATCTTGGGCTGAATTGTGATCATAAGTCAAGGACTACGTTGTGACTCCGGCTCCCGAGCCTGTCCTTAGGTGAGGTGGGGGGGGACAGAACAGACTAGGTGTAATAAATAAATGAATGGGAAAAGTAAGAATGGTGCATAAATGGTCCAGGTTGTGCAGAGATTTAAATCTTAATTTTTAAATAATGTTTTAACATGTTACTGTACATAGATAGATAGGTAGGGAGAGAGTGAGTGGATGGATAGATAGATGTTAGATAGGATAGAGTAGAGTAGAGTTGGAAGGGACTTTGGAGGTCTTCTAGTCCAGCCCCCTACTCAAGCAGGAGACTTTATACCACTTCAGACAAGTGCTTGTCCAGT
The DNA here is from genome assembly GCF_028640845.1 of Ahaetulla prasina. Lineage (NCBI taxonomy): Eukaryota > Metazoa > Chordata > Lepidosauria > Squamata > Colubridae > Ahaetulla > Ahaetulla prasina. Next base: position 113,267,188 of record NC_080544.1, read on the forward strand.
CTCTTCTTAAAAACCTCCAGTGATGGAGCGCCCTCAACTTCTGGTGGCAAGCTGTTCCATTGGTTAATGGACCTCACTGTTAGGAAGTTTCTCCTTAATTCCGGGTTGCTTCTCTCCTTTTTTAGTTTCCATCCCTTATTCCTTGTCTGGCCTTCAGGTGGTTCGGAGAATAAGCTGATGCTTCTTTGTGGCAGCCCCTCAAATGCCGGAAGATTGCTATCATATCCCCCCCAGTCCTTCTTTTCTCCAGACTGGCCAAACCCAAATTCCTGCAACCGTTCTTCGTATGTTTCAGTCTCCAGGCCTTTAATTATCCTAGTTGCTCTTCTCTGCATTTTTTCCAAAGTCTCAACATTTTCTTTGTATCGTGGTGACCAAAACTGGATGCTGGATTCCAGGTGTGGTCTTAGTAGGATTTGATAGAAGATGGATGGACAGATGGATGGATGGATGGATGGATGGATGGATAGATAGATAGATAGATGATAAGATAGATAGATAGATAGATAGATAGATAGATAGATAGATAGATAGATAGATAGATAGATAGATGATAGAACAAAGGTAAACAAGAAGCAATGGGTGGAAACTCATCAAGGAGAGAAGCAACTTAGAACTAAGGAGAAATTTCCTGACAGTTAAAATAATTAATCAGTGGAACAACTTGCCTGCAGAAGTTGTGAATGCTCCAACACTGGAAATTTTTAAGAAAATGTTGGATAGCCATTTGTCTGAAATGGTGTAGGGTTTCCTGCCTGGTCAGGGGGTCGGACTAGAAGATCTCCAAGATCCCTTCCAACTCTGTTACAATATGATATGATATGATATGATATGATATGATATGATATGGATGGATGAATGGAAGGAAGGGAGGGAGGAAGGATGGATGGATGGATGGATGGATAGATAGATATAGATAGATGATAGATAGATAGATAGATAGATAGATAGATAGATAGATAGATAGATAGACAGATAGATAGATAGAATAGAATAGAATTTTAGAATAGAATTTTATTGGCCAAGTGTGATTGGACACACAAGGAATTTGTCTTGGTGCATATGCTCTCAGTGTACATAAAAGAAAAGATACGTTCATCAAGGTACAACATTTACAACACAATTGATGGTCAATATATCAATATAAATCAAGGATTGCCAGCAACAAGTTATAGTCATACAGTCATAAATGGAAAGAGATTGGTGATGGGAACGATGAGAAGATTAATAGTAGTGCAGATTCAGTAAATAGTCTGACAGTGTTGAGGGAATTATTTCTTTAGCAGAGTGATGGCCTTCGGGAAAAAACTGTTCTTGTGTCTAGTTGTTCTGTTGTGCAGTGCTCTATAGCGTCGTTTTGAGGGTAGGAGTTGAAACAGTTTATGTCCAGGATGTGAGGGGTCTGCAAATATTTTCACGGCCCTCTTCTTGATTCGTGCAATATACAGGTCCTCAATGGAAGGCAGAGGCATGGAGAGAGGGATGGATGGATGGATGGATGGATGGATAGGCAGGCCACCTATTAGATGGAGAGGCTTCTAGATTGGGGGGAGGGGCAGGGGCAGCCTCGCCCCCTCCTGTCTCCACCAAATGGGAGCTTGTGATTAAGCAAACTCACCCAGGCTGCCTTTTAGGACGACAGCCCCCCACCCCACCCCTCGTGTGGGCTCCCTCCCCATTGCTCCAGATCCCTCAATCCATGAATTTGGGGAAGAAGAAGACAGAAGACCTGGATGGAGACCCCCCCACCCCACCCAACCCCCTCTCCCGCCCTTTCTTACTCAGGATCCGCCAGCCAACCAGCCATGCTGGGAAGAGAATTGTGGGTGGGTGTGGGCAGTCTTGCGTCCACGGATGGCTGGATCCAGACTCCCTTGGAGGGTCTCGCTGTCTTTTCTGCTTGGAGACCCCAAAGGCGGGTGTGTGTGGGGTTCCATTCTCTCAATTCTCTTGGCTGCCTTGACTGGGCATTTCCCTGCTGATGGAGAAAGTCCCAGGGAAGGAGCCATGGGTGTTTTCCCCACCCCAACCCCCGGGGGTGTGTGTGTGTGTATGCAGCTGGGAAGCTGATGTGACTAAGGGACCCATCCGGTAGGCAGCTGAGTTGGAGAAAGTCAAGAGGAGACGCAGGAATTCCTACCTCCTTGCTCACTGCCTGCACAACTTTGCCAGGTCTTACTAACGCCCGCAGGGAGTGGCGCCTTGCACCAGTGAACAGAGGGCACTCCTGTCTGAGACCGGCAGTCCTCTGGCTTATAACCCTTCGTTGAGTGACCGTTAGAAGTTACGACGGCCCTGGGGGAAGAAAAAAAAAGACCGCCGTTTTTCACTCGTAGCGTTTCCATGGTCATGCGATCAAAATTTGGAGGCTCAGCCACCGACTCACATTTACGACGGTCGCCGCGTTCCCCCCGGCTTGCGCGATTCCCCCTTCTTGCGACCCCCCTGGCCAGCAAAGTCCACGGGGGGGGGGAAAAGCCAGATTCGCTTAACGACCGTATTCCTGACGTCACGACTGCAGGCGTTCACTTAACGACGGTGGGAAGAAAGGTCGTAAAATGGAACAAAATTCAGTTTGGTTAACTTTGGTGTTTTGCGATAAGAACAGAAATCTGGGGCTCCGTTGAGGTCGCAAGTCAAGAATAAATGTGCCCAAAGCTAGAAAATTAAAAGTTACTTAAAATAAAGTGCCTGTGTACAGGAGTGGAAGGTAATAAAAATATAGGTGGCTGTGCGCAGCACTACAAGTATAATTGACCAGTCAATCAATCAATGCATTTCCAAAGTAAAGAAATGCTCATTTCTAAAATTGGAAATCGAATAAATAAATGCACTTCCCATCCGGACCTTCAATGCCTGGGCCTAAAACAATCCCCAGGCCTGGTTCAGGCTGGACGACAGTGACCAGTCCAAATCCTGCCCTCCCCTCCAATACTTGAAAGGATCAAATCCATTTTACGCTCCCTTTCTGGTTTTTAGTGGACCTCTTCCTTGGAGGTGGGGGCTTGGGAGGGTATCCTTTTGTTTGCAAAGCGGGCAAGCCTCATCCGGACTTTTGCAAGTTTATGAAACATAAAATAATAATAAGTTTATAAAAAGATTTTTTTAAGGTTTATTTTTTAAGCCAGTCGCCTCTAGAAGTTCTGGCTGCTCCTTCAAGAAGAGATTGGACTACTATTGGAATTGATATAGGGTCTCCTAGAGCAGGGGGCTGGACTAGACGGCCTCCAGGGTCCCTTCCAACTCTGTTCTTCCTTCCTTCCTCCCTCCCTCCCTCCCTCTCAAAAAGAGGGTTTTTAAGAAGAGACGGCCACATGTCTGATATGGTGCAGGGCTTCCTGCTTGAGCAAGGGGTTGGACTAGAAGACCTCTAAGGTCCCTTCTACCTCTGTTATTCTCTTAGTTGTGGGTGCTCCATCACTGGAGGTTTTAAAAAAATTAGACTGGACCGCCATTTGTCCGGAATGGGAGGGGCTCCTAATTGAGCAGGGGGTTGGTCTAGAAGACCTCCAAGGCCCCTTCCCACGCTGCTAAATTTGCTGTTGCGGGCTGCAAAGAGGCTCCTGCCAGGCCTTGCAAGGGAGGGGCAGGCAGAATAAACCCCCCTTGTCTGTCCCCCTTCTCCCCTTTGCCCCATCCCTGAGCTCTGCCCTCTCCTCCAACCGGGCCCAGCCGGTGGGCGCAGGGCACCCGGCGGCTGCTGCTGCTGCTTCTCCGTTGTGGTGCGCCTCCCTCCTTCCGAGATGGGCGATAAGGATTCCTTAACCACTTAATGAGCTGGGAGCCAGGAGGCCTCCTCCCACCGGAGGAGTCCAGGTGCGCCGGAGTTTTGACAGGTAGAGCCAAGCGGGCCCGCCCTGCCCCCCCCATCCTCGCCCAGAGACAGGTATATAAGGGAATCCGCAGGGAGGGCGAGAGGCACACTCCGTCTCCCAAGCCTCTAAGTGGCATCATCTCCCATTGGGGTGTCTGGTTGGGTTGGGTTTGTTTGTTGTTGTTTTTCCTTCGAGGGTCTTTTGGGGGTGGGGGTGGGCTGGTGGGACGGAGATCCACCCTGGAGCCGGAAGAGAGGACAGCAGCCCTGCTGAACCTAACTGCTAACATGTTGTACCTGGAGAATAATGCTCAGACCCAATACAATGAGGTAAGGGCCACTCGCTGGACTCAGAAATGTCCTTTCCCCCCCACCCCACCCCACCCCACCACTTGGCGCTCTCTCAAAAGGAGACCCCCCAAATTTGACTCTTCCAAAGGGGCTCCTGTCCTCGGCCTCCCCATGAATGTGGGCCAAACGGGCTTCAGAAATTTCCTTTATTCAGAACTTTTATGCTCTCTTTAAAGGAGACCCCAATCTGGATTCCCCCAAAGGATTTCTTCTCTAAATTTCCTTTTTGCATTTTTCTGCTAACACTAAAGAAGACCTCAAACTTAAGCTTCGTTCTTCTCTAAGTTTCCTCCTTTTTTTTGCACTTTTTCCCTAACTCTAAAGCAGACCCCAAATTTGATTCTTCCAAAGGTTCATCTCTTAGTTTTCTTTTTTGCACTTTTCCGCTAACTTTAAAGAAGTTAGCTTGCTTCTCCCTGACCTTCCCACGGATGGAAGCTCCAAAATTTCCTCTTTCCCCCCCCTGTTTTTCCGCGCTCTGCAAAGGTGACCCCAAACTTACTCCCTTCAGAGGTGCTTCTGTCCCTCCGGCCTCTGCATTGATATGGACCAAATAAACCTCTAAAATTTTCTTTTTTGCACTTTTGCATTCTCTCTAAAGAAGGACCCCAAAACTTGATTCCTCCAAAGTTGTTCAGGCTTTGTTCTTTTCCTGTTGTTGTGCTTGACACCTTCCCTGTGATTTGTCATCTGTCTTGATTTCTTAGCGGAGTAACAGTCTGGCTGAGGAAAGCTAGAATTTTTTTTTTTAAAAAAGAAACACCCTTAATGCAAACACTTTCCAGAAATGAGCCACTTTTGTCTGTTTTGACTATTCGACTATTGTAATTTTTTTCCGGGCGGTGGAGGAAGACGTAATGCATAGTTGCGGTGGAAGAAGCGCATCGCGCGGAGTTGTGCTGCTTTGTGCGAGGGGGAACAACGTTGAAAAACTTTGGCTCGAAACAGAGTTGAAATTGAGCGGATGGTCCTGGGTTTTGAACAACCCACTCGGAGGTTTTCTGCCTCCGAACGGAGAAAATTCTCTCCGACAGCAATCCGTGTCTCTCTCATTTAGCTGAAGTTTGTGTGTGTGTGTGTGGTGTTTTTGTGTGTGCATAGCATCACTTGAATTCCCAAAGGGCTGGTTTTGGCTGAGATGCAAAAGAGCTGGTTTTTGGAGAGAATTAAGGCTTGGATTGGTGCAAACTTGGGGAGAGCTGTACAAAAGGGGGCCCCTCTTTGGTGCACGCTGGAGCTCCTGCCCAGGAACCGAGATCCCATCCCTAAAGCAGAGGATAAAAACTTTGATTCTTTGCTGAAATCTAAGATTGCAATTCTGGAATTGTTTTCTTGCAAAGGGCTCGCCTCAATGATTGATCCCAATCCTGCAGTGAACCCCATTTGGGAAGGTGGCAAAGGGACACCTGTGATCCTGTCTTGAAGGAAGAGAATCACTCAATCGTGTGTTGTCCCCCCAAAAAAGTGCTTTTTCAAAAGTCCCCTTTGGCAGTCCTATCCTCTGGGGACAATCGTGTCCTGGATGACTGAGAATCTCCATAGACTCTCGATCTCAGTCAACTGCTCCGCTGGCTAAGTTTTCCAAGTTCCGTGCAGACTGTGGCATCCCAGGTTGACCCAATCCAGGATTCTGGGTTTCCAAAGTTGGATAGCTTCTTTGTTTGCTGGTGATTTTGGCTCGTCCACAAAATGGAGGCGCCGTGGCACGGGCCGATCCTGGCCAATGGGAGTAGGTTTTGCTAGGCAGGGGTGGTGCAGCGTTCATTCTGGGGTCCCGGGGATCCTGCAGACACGGTTGGGTTTTGAGGGATCCGGTTGGCCTTGAGGGATCTTGTTAGTGTTGAGGGATCTCCTCCCCGGAGGCGAGCGGAGTCCTGATGCTTATTCCTCCTGGATCTTCGGCTGCGATTTTGTTCACCAGTTTTTGCGCTCTGCTAAATGGGTGTCGCCCCCTCCCCTTCTCCGTGGCCTGGGTGAAAGGAATCTGAAAGTGATCTACCTGATCATCTTTCAGGACTGGAGGCAGCTTAGCTAATTCTCCCTGGGCGTCTTCACCCGTCCGGCTTGACAGCTCGCTCACTTGAACACTTTAAAAGTTTGCAGACATCACAATTCCCTTTCTTGGAAGACTTGGCTGGGTGCTTCCTTTGAACTCCGCGTGCGCGTTTGTGTATTTTGTCCTCTTCTCGACAACTTCCCCCATGAGAGGATTTTTTTCCTCCCCCTTAAAAAAAAAAAAAGACAACTACTCCCTCCATTTTCCTCCCCCCCTTATGTTTAATTATCCATAATTAAACAAGAAAAGCAGTTTGGTGGATTTAAGAAAATTATACGGCGGAGAGAACGGTGGAGCACGCTGCTATTTTCGCACGGGTTTGGCCCGGATGCCTCGTTCTTTGCAGCGGGGATGGGGGACGGGAAAATCCTAATTCTGGGCCTCTGGCATCATTTCAGCATCTCTGAAAACGGGGTGCCCCACCGGCAGGGCCCCCAAATGTTAAATCGGTTCCCTAGCCTGGTTCCCAAAGACCCCCAAAGGCATTTTTTAAAAAAGTGTCCTAATTTTGCAAGATTGCAAAAAAGGCACCTTGGAGGGGCTTTGATTTTGGAGAAATCAAAAGTTTTTGGCGACTTTTTGGATTGAGAGGGGTGGGAAAACGGATAGCCAGAATTCAAGGCACGTTGCGCCAGTCTTCGGAGATTGCAATGTGGCAGGGAAAAGGGGGCGGGAGGCGCATGGTTCTTCTCCCCCCCCATCCTCCCCATCCCTCCCTGAGTTTCTTTTTCGCAACCCGCTGCATCGTTTCTATGTTTCACTCCTTCCCGGCTCTGAACGAACGCCTGTCGCGCACCGCCCAGCCTCTTGTGCAAAGCCTTTCCGGAACTTTCTCCAAAGGGCGCCTGGCCTTTGGGACGTCCTCTTTTTGAAATGTCCTGAACCCCCGAGGGCAGCGCCCGGGAGCCGGCTGGGGGCCACGCTTGGCCTCTCTGACCCTGGTTGCAAACCTTCTGACGTCAGGATGGGCGATGCGAGCCAGACGGTGGCTCTTGCCTTGGCGCTGACTCACCTGGCGCATCGCGTCAGCTCTCCCCGATGGCGGAGGGGGAAACACGGGGCGTGGGCCGCTGAACTGGGTGACCCCCACCAAGACGCGGCAGGGGGTGGTTAGGCAAGGCAGTGTCAGCCAGGTGCTGAGTTGGCTGTTTGGACAGGAAGCCGGAGGGGGCCCCCCCCCTCTCTGCTGGCTCATGGAAACATAGCTGGCGCATCGGTGCTTCTCGTGGCATCGATGCACTGCGGTTTTGACTCTTGGCTGGCCAAGAAGGATTTTTGCAAAGGGATTCAAGGATGTCGGGGCAGGAGGGAAGGTCGCTGTGCACATAACGCTCTAAAACAATTGCACAGCTGGTCTTCGATTTACGACCGTTCGTTTAGTGACGGTCCGAAGTTACAGAGGCGCAGGGAAAAAAGCGACGAGCTGAAAAAAGGAACTTTAAAGCAACAGGAGGGTTTATTTTGGGGGGTGCGAAAGCTCATTGTGGGACAGAAGGAGGCCTAAAAAAACAAGGGGTCCTTGATTTACGACTGGTTAGTGACCAAAGTTACAAGGGCACTGAAAAAAAGAGACTTTTTCCCCACTTAATGACCGTTGCAGCCTCCCTGTGGTCAAAAATTCAGACAACTTGGCAACTGGCGTGTAGGTTTCAGCTGTGCCCCATGATCACGCGACCCCCTTTTGCGACCAGCAACGTCAACGGAGAAGCCAGTTTCACTTAACAACCGTGTGACTGACTTAACGGCATCAACGATTCACTTAACAACTGTGCAAGGAAGTCGTAAAATGGGGCAAAACTCACTGAACTAGTATCTCACTCGGCAGTGGAAATGTGGGGCTCAATTGCGGTCGTAAGTCGAGGACTCCCTGCATTTGAGGGTTTGGGGGGAGACAGGGTGCTCGCTTTTTAAGCGGTCAAAGAGTTTTTGTTCTTAAATGCACCCCAATCTGGTTGCTCCCCATTTTCTCGGGCCCAGGGATTAAACCAACCTCAGCGGTTACCCATCTGCATATTTGATCTACAGCAAGTCCTCGACTTATGACCATAATCGAGCGCGGAATTTATGTTGCCAAGTGAGAACATTTTTTAAGTGAGTTTTTGTCCCATCTTACGACCTTTGGTGCGGGAGTTGTTAAGGGAATCGCCGCAGTTGTTAAATGGGTAACCCGGTCGTTAAGTGAAACCTGGCATCCCCGTTGGAAAGGTCGCAAAAGGGGATCACGTGACCCCTGGGAAGCTGCCACTGTCATAAGTTTTTTAATTGTTATTTTAATCTGTATTTATATGTTTTTTATTTGCCTGTGAACCGCCCTGAGTCCTTCGGGAGATAGGGCGGTATATAAATGTGATTAATAATAATAATAATAATAATAATAATAATAATAATAAAGACGGGCCGGAATAGCTCAGGCTGGTAAAGCCTGTTATTAAGAACACAGCTGCCTGCAATTACTGCAGGTTCTAGTCCCACCAGGCCCAAGGTTGACTCAGCCTTCCACCCTTTATAAGGTAGGTAAAATGAGGACCCAGATTGTTGGGGGGGCAATAAGTTGACTTTGTATATAAATATACAAATAGAATGAGACTATTGCCTTATACACTGTAAGCCGCCCTGAGTCTTCGGAGAAGGGCGGGGTATAAATGTAAACAAAAAAAAAAAAATACGAGTCGGTTGCCAAGTGTCTGAATCTTGATTACATGACCCAGGGGAGGGCTGCAGTGATCATAAATGTGCCCTTGTCATTTCAAACGGTCACTAAGTGAACTCTTGTAAGTCGAGGGGTGAGTGGGTTCAGATTTGCAAAACAGATGCCTTCAGTTCAGCTTCCGGTGACTTCATGTTCCCTTGCAACTTTACTTTAAGTGGCGTCCTTGCCCTGTTCTTTCCTTCCCCGTCTACAACCCTGGGGATTTCCTTGTGGCCTCCCATCCATGGACCAAGCACCCAGCCCCAGGTGGGAGGGGCCGCCCCTTGGAATATGCAAAGAGAAATGGCAACCATCTTTGCCAAATACCGGTCTATACTTTTAGACCGGTATTTCTCAACCTTGGACACTCGGAGCGAGGTGGACTTCAACTCCCAGAATTCCCCAACCAGCATGCTACCCGCTTTGCATATGTTAATGAGCACTCAGAAAACCTGGTCTTGTTTTCTTGGGTTAGAGCTGAGATTCTCCATCTCAAAAGATGGACGGACTTCAACTCCCAGAATTCCCCAACCAGCATCCTACCTGCTTCGCATATGTTAATGATGGTTAATGGTTTTGCTTTCTTTCGATTAGAACTGAGATTCTCAGTCTAGGTAGTTTGGAACAGGGGTCTCCAACCTGGGTCCCTTTAAGACTTGTGGACTTCAACTCCCAGAGTCCCTCAGCCAGCTTTGCACAAGTCTTAAAGGGACCCAGGTTGGAGACCTCTGGTTTGGAAGATGGGTGGACTTCAACTCCCAGAATTCCCCTGCCAGCCAACAGGGCTGAAAATGGGCAGAGTTGATCTCAGATTCCCATCTTGCTGAGCTGTTGGCAGCCACGCTGATGCCCCGTGCAGAACCTGGTGGGTATTCCAGCTTTTTGCACCCTGCTCCTGCCAGAGGGACGGTTGCGCCATGCTCTGCACACGGTTGGGGTTGCACAATCCGACCTTCGGCGCTGAAAACCTGAAGAGCCGCGCCTAGGGAAACGTAGCAGCTGGTTGGAATACCCTGGGAACCTTGCAGAATACAGGTAGTCCTCGACTTACGACCACAGTGCAGGCCAGCGTTTCCATTGAGAAGTGGGGTTTGCCCCCGTTTTATGACCTTTCGTGCCACCGTTGCTAAGTGAATCACTGCAGTTGTTAAGTCAGTCACACGGTCGTTAAGTGAATCTGGCTTCCCCATTGACTTTGCTTGGCAGAAGGTCACAAAAGGGGATCACATGACACCCCCCTCCCAGGAACACTCAGACTGTCATAAGTCGCAAGTCGTCGCTAAACAGTTGTATCTTTTTGACCTCCTCCTTTTAGGTCCCATAATAAGCTTTTGCACCCCCAAAATAAACCCAAGTGTTGCTTTAAAGTTCCTTTTCCAGCCCAACTGGACTCCACAACCCATCTTCCAGAGCAGACATCCCCGGTTGGGCGTGCTGGCTGGGTGGGATGGGATAGCCAGCCTTAAAAAGTTTCCGGGAAGACGTTTTTCGCTTGCTTCTACGATGAGATAAGCTTTATTGTTATTTTTTTTTCTATGAACACACTGGCCCTCCTTTTTTTAAAAAAATGAAAATTTAGGGCTCTGGAGAATGGCACAGGAATGAATTCTGCAAGGAATTAGTCCTTATAGTCCTCAGAGGTCCGTAAGGGGCGTGCATAAGAGCACAAACGTGGCCTTCCGCTCCTGTCCTATTGTTTCCTTTCATTATATCCAATTAATATAGTTATTGCATACTTCTGCTCATATATATGCTTATATGATATATAGTTATTTTATGTTGATCCTTGTGTATATTGTTGTGTCAAAATAAAAAAAAAAAAGTAAAAAAAAAAAGAAAGAACAGGGGCAGGGGAGGCAGACCCCCGGGGCACAGGAAGGCTGGTGTGTGGGGTGTGGGTGTGGGTTAGTGTTATCTGTTCCTTGGTTGTGAGACATGGATTTTCTCACAGGAAATTGCAAGTCACAGGAATGACCAGACAGAGGGACTTCCAACTGGGAAGGTCCCCCATTAGTGCTAAGTCTCTCTCTGGGTATCTGATTGATTGGTTGGTTGGTTGGTTGGTTGGTTGAGTGCCAAGTCATGGTTGATAGATTTTCTCCGGATGATCTGTCCCCAACCTGGTCCTTCAGGTCTCCTAAGATGCATCCATCACTACCATAACAGTCCCATCTCCTTTCTGCTGGTTGTCCTCTCTCCTTCCACTTTTCCCAGCATGATGGACTTCTCAAAGGAGCTGTTCTTTGGATTGATTGATTGATTGATTGATTACTGTTAATGCATCATGTGCCATCAAGTCAGGGTCAACTTTTAGTGACTACATGGATAGGCCTTCTCTGTGGTGGATCTGTTCCTAAGCAGGTCCTTCAGGTCTTCCAACTGTGGTCCCCTTCACCACCATAACTGAGTTGATCTTCACGGATGGTGGCTGTCCTCCTTTTCTTTCCACCTTTCCCACCATGGTGGACTTCTCAAAGGAGCTGGACCTTTGCATTGATTGATGGTTTGATGCCATCAGATCAGTGTTGGCTCTTAGCAGCCAAAAGGATAGATGTTCTCCATGGCTGATCTGTCTCCAGCCTGGTCCTTCAAGTCTTCCAAAGGTGGTCCTGTCACTGCTGTAATTGAGTCCATCTTCTTTGCTTCTGGCTGTCCTCTTCTTCTCTTTCCTTCCATCTTTCCCAGCATGATGGACTTCTCAAGTTTCTTTTATGTACACTGAGAAACTTCTCAAGTTTCTTTTATGTACACTGAGAGCATATGCACCAAGACAAATTCCTTGTGTGTCCAATCACACTTGGCCAATAAAAAATTCTATTCTATTCTATTCTCTATTCTCAAAGGAGCTGGTTTTTGCATTGATTGATGAACTGATTAAATACTGTCAGATAAGTGTTGGCTCTGAAAGATCACATAGATCGACCTTCTCCAGATGATCTGTCCCCGAATTAACAGAACAACTGTTCTGTCCCCTCACCTCAGTCCAGGAGGCACGTGAACTGACTCAATTAGCCAGCAATTTAGTCCACGGCAGCTATCAGCTCTGGCAGCAGACCAGCGAACGTCTGCCAAGATTTTCCCTGATGTTACCGGAGCAACCAGGAAGTCAGGAACAAACAGCAATCCAGGCCAAATGCTCAGTCAAATAGTTCAGCTCAAGTTTTCTCCAGTCAGTTTGTTTTGTCCATCATGAAGTAGTAGAGCAGCCCCTCCTGCTTTTATACCCTGTGGGGTGTGGCTCTGTGACTCAGCACTCTCTAGGCCTGCCCCACCCCTTCTTTTGTTGTGCCCGCCTCTCTTGTCTACGAAACCTGGGATCTAACCAGGACTGATTGTCCACAGCTGGGTCTGGAAGCGTTGCCTGGGTGAGGGAAGACACAGGAGACAGAGGCCTCGTCACCTCCACCTGGCCTGCCTCTGACTCCTGGAGCTGAGCCAGAGAGGCCGGCCCTGCAGAGGGGAGCCTTGACGGCCCTTCCCCCTCACTCTCTGAGTCACTTTCTGGCAGGGGGCCAGACCCGGGGGGGGCGGGGGGTGGGGGTGAGGCTGGAGCCACAACAACAACAAAGACCTTGGAGGTCTTTTAATCCAACCATCTGCTCCTGAAATTGGCCCTTCAGCTTTTCCAACGGTGGTCCCACCACTGATGTAACTGAGTCCACTTTTTTTGTGGGTTGGTTGTCCTCTTCTTCTCTTTCCTTCTCCCTTTCCCAGCACGATGGGCTTCTGAAAAGAGATGGGTTTTGGATTGATTAACTGATCGATCAATTGATTAGGTGCCATCAAGTTTGCTTCTCAGCAACCACATTGATAGGTTTTCTCCAGGACAATCTAGCCTTCAAACTGGTCCTTCATGTCCTTCAATGGGACATTAATTGAGTCCCTCCACCTTCCTAAAGGTCATCCTCCTCTTCTTTCTCCTTCCTCCTTTCCCACCATCAGAGCCTTCTCCAGGAAGCGGGATCTTCTATAAGGTGTCGAAACTAGATGAATTTCAGCCTGCTCGTTTTGCCTTGAGTGAGAAACTCTTTGTTGGTTGTTTTGATGACTCATTGGTTGTTTTCTTGGCGGTCCAGTGGTCTTCTCAAGAATCTTCTCAACACCAAAGTTCAGAGATCTCAATGCTCTCCTGTTTCTTCAAAACCCCAACTTTGGTTTCCATAGATCCTCACAGAGCATTGCATATCCTGCACAATTTTGATCTTTGCAGGCCGAAACCCATCAGAACTTAATAATAATAATAACAACAACAACAACAACAACAGAGTTGGAAGGGACCTTGGAGGTCTTCTAGTCCAACCCCCTGCCCAGGCAGGAAATCCTACAACATTTCAGACAAATGGTTATCCAACATTTTCTTAAAAGATTTCCAGTGTTGGAGCACTTCTGGAGAACTTCTCCATGGTGTTCGTGGCTGCTCTACCAAGTCTTAGTCTGTTGCGTACTTGTTCTCTCTTGGTTCCTTTTCTTCTGGATGGTTGATCCTACAAGGCCAGCATTGATTGCTACCATTTAGGAACCACCCCAAAACATTAACATCCTGTAGTCCCAGGATACAGCGTTGTGAAGAGTTGGGTCTGGCATCCACAAATTTGAATCGGAAGCCGTGTTAGATGCCTCCAAGCTTGTTTTGTTCTCATCCTGAGCAGCATCCCGCAACCTGTGGGCTTCCAGATGCGTCCTTTCCAAGGCAAGGCCCATAATTCTTAACCAGAAATTGGTGGGAAGGTTGATTCAAGAGGGCTGAAGGACAGCAGGATGGAGAAGCTTGCGAGATCACTAAATATGGTCCTGGAGAAATAGGGATTTGACCCGTTTCTCAGTTCTGTGTTACTCAATGCAGAGGGATTGCAAAAGAATGACGCATCGAACTTTTCCTTTGGGAAATGCAAAAAAATATGGCAGATTTAAACGCGGTTATACCTGCAGCTGTGAGACACATTCTAGCGTTGAAAAGTTGGCGGAACACAACAGATTAACAAGAGCTGGAAGGGCCCGTGGAGGTCTTCTAGTCAAACCCCCTGTTCAGGCAGGAGACCCTATTAGTGTAAAATGAAAAGGGGAAGGGGAAGGAAAATACCAAGTAGGCTTGAAATAAGGGTGTGAGTGGTGCAAAGAGCAGTAGACATCTATTGAACGAGGTGGGCTGGGATTCTCCATTCCCTGGTTCCATGAGGACTAGAAACCTGAAGAGGTGGATTTGGTTGTTGCTTACATCCGGCTTGCAGGGGGAGCCGCCTCCTGCGAGCCACCTAAAGTCTTTGCATCCTTCATTAAGGGTGCCCAGTGGGATTTAGGCGTCATTCAGGAGATGTTCTCTTAGGCAGGGATCTCCAACCTTGGAAACTTTTAAGTCTTGTGGACTTCAACTCCCAGATTCTGGGAGTTGAAGTCCACAAGACTTAAAAGTTTCCAAGGTTGGAGACCCCTGCTCTTGGGTGCACAGGGGAGGCTTTTGAAGGCACTGCACGGCCCAGCGTCAGAGTGTTTAAGTCTCACCTTTGTTGTACACCATGGAGAAGGGCCGGCATTAGGAAGTCAGTGGGCGCATGGGGCAGGCGGGAAAGCAAACCGGTGAGGTCACAGAGCTAAGGTGCGCTGCATGCGGCTAGTCCCTCTTGAGGAAGGCTTAGGGCGACGTTGGAGTCGTTCCTGAATAGTCCTGTGCTGGAATTGGGGCTGGAGGGCAAACGATAAACACCTAGGGGTAGTCCTCGACTTACAACCGCTTGTTGAGCGACCATTTGAAGTTCTAGCGGCAAGTGAAAAAAGTGATGTACGACTGGTTCTCGCACTTATGACCGTTGTGGAATCTTCGCAGTCATATGATCAGGAAATCGGGTATTTGGCAACCTTCCTTCCTTCCTTCCTTTCTTCCTTTCTTTTACTTCCTCCCTCCCTCCCTTCTTTCCTCTCTCTTACCTCCCTATCCCTATCCCTCTCTCTCCTCTTTTCTCCTCTCCTCTCCTCTCCTTTCCTTTCCTCTCCTCTCCTCTCCCCTCCCTTCCTTTCCTTTCTCCCACCTCCTTTCCTTTCCTCTTTTCTTTCCTTTCCTCTCCTCTCCTCTCTCTTACCTCCCTATCCCTCTCTCCTCTCTCTTACCTCCCTATCCCTCTCTCCTCTCCCTCCCTTTCTGGAGAATGTCTCCTAGAGAGACAAGATGACATCTTCCGCTTGGTGGATTGGCACGAAAGTTTGCTTTGCTTTGCTTTTTTTTTTTTGAAAAAAAACCATCCAGGAAAATCATTTTTTACGCATTCCAAGCGCTTAGCGTTGCGTTCAAATTCGGGGCACTTTGGACGTCTTCTGGGCTGTTAATTGCAGCTTGTCTTCCAAGGTACCTTCGGCTAGCAGAAAATAGGGTGGATTGGGCCCCCTGGCCAGTCTCTGAACTCAGCCTTCACCTTCCCCAAATCCCTTATCCTTTGGGGCAGACTCAAGAAATAATCCTATTTTTCCCACCTTTTCATTCCTGCCCGTGTAAACACCTGAATAAGCCCATTTGTGGCCGGCTTGTTTTTTTTTTTAAAAAAAGCCAGCCTTGTTTTGCTCAGAATGAGATTGTTTTCCTTCTTCCTTCAATCCAGGGATGGGTTTGTGCCTCTTCTTGAACGTTATTTTCATTTGAGGGGGAAAAAAACAACAACTCAGGTTGCTAGTCCTCAAGGGTTTGGCTTGTGCGGGACTGAAAGAGCCTGCGAGAAATCCACCGATAAACCAAACACGGATGGCACAAATCCAAAACCGTCGTAAGTACATGCCAGTTGCCAAGCCTCTGAATTTGGATCACGTGACGGTCGTTAAGCATGAAAAACAGTCGCTTTTTTTCAGTGCCTTTGTTACTTTGAACGGGCACTAAATGAATTGTTGTAAGTCGGGGACCGGCTGTACTGATCCATTTCATGCACTGAACTTAAAAACTGCTTTATAGGATTATGTTAAAATTTAAAAACTTAATTTTTTCTTTAAAAAAAAAAAGAAAACTTGGTGGAAGGGATTAGGCTAAAAAAAGCCCTTTCTCCCCTTAAACTTTGGCTTTGCACCCCAGATGAAAAGGAGAGGAAAATAAATAAACTCACACGTAACAAAATATATTTTGGGATCACCTCGTCCCTATGGCTTTTGCACAGATTGACCCTCATAAATGAGGACCCAGATTGTTGGGGGCAATAAGTCGACTTTGTATATAATATACAAATGGATGAAGACTATTGCCTGACATAGTGTAAGCCACCCTGAGTCTTCGGAGAAGGGCGGGATATAAATGCAAATAAATAAATAAATAAAATAAATAAAATAAACGGCTTCTGGTTTTTTG
The DNA here is from genome assembly GCF_028640845.1 of Ahaetulla prasina. Lineage (NCBI taxonomy): Eukaryota > Metazoa > Chordata > Lepidosauria > Squamata > Colubridae > Ahaetulla > Ahaetulla prasina. Next base: position 113,283,416 of record NC_080544.1, read on the forward strand.
GGGAGTGAGAAAAAGGTACAAGTGTGGCAAAGAATTGTCTCCAGAGTTTTACTACGCCTTAATTCAGTTTTCACTTGCAAAGTTCGGGTCTTTCGACCGAAGAAAGGGTGCATTTGTGTGTGTGTGTGTGTGTGTGTTTATGCATTGGTGTGCACTCTCCGAGTGTAACAACAACAGAACTCCCTGGTGAGCGTCCTGCCGGACACCCATTTGCTCTTAATGGCCCGTGACATTTTTTTAAAAAAAAAAATTAGCTTGGCTTATTTCCCAGCCATTCACTCCTAATGTTCAGGATAGGGATGTAGAAATCCCTTGTCAATCATGATGAAAGAATTGGGGAGGGGGGTCCAAAGACGGAGGGAGGGATGACAGACAGACGCCCTCCGAAGCCTTTTCCGCCTGGTGCGATCTTGACACCATCATCGTGTCTAGCAGAGATCCGGAAGGTTCCATGTTTGGAGGAATGCAGGTTTTTAGAGCCTCCCAAGTTATTTTTATTTTTATTTTATTTTATTTTATTTTTTTATTTTATTTTATTTTAATTTTATTTTATTTTATTTTATTTTATTTTATTATTTTATTTTATTTTATTTTATTTTATTTTATTGTTCCACTCTACTCTACTCTATTCTATTATTTCTTTGTCTTTTCCTTTCCTCTTTTTTGTCTTTCCTTCCTTCCTTCCTTCTTTTGTTTCCTTTCTTCCTTTCCTTCCTTCCCTCTCCCTCCCTCCCTCCTCTCTCTGCTCTCCCTCCCTTCCTCTCTGTTCCTCTAATCCCTCCCACTCTTCCTCCCTTCCTCTCTGCTCTCCCTCCCTTCCTCTCTGTTCCTTCCTTCTCTCCTCCTCCTCCCTCCCTCTCTGCTCCTCTAATCCTCCCACTTTGCTACTCCTTCTCCTCCCTCCCTCTCTGCTCTCCCTCCCTTCCTCTCTGTTCCTTCCTTCTGGTCCCCTCTCCTCCTCCCCTCCCCTCCCTGTTCCCCTCCCTATACCTGCCCAACTCATAAATAGGCTCACAGTTCTTGTATTCCTGGATTTGCAAATTCTTTATGTTTTTATATTTGCCTTTTTCCCCCCGGGGATGGGGGGGGAAGGGGGTCCAGTAACCCTCCCAGTATCGTGTGGGAGAGTCCCGATGGGTGGCATATAAATTTAGTAGGCAAATAAAAACCACCTGGTTCCCGCTTTGATCTGCTAGCCTTGGAGGCTCCTTCTGCAGTTGGCTAACCGGGTGTCTTTTGGGGAAAGAGGGGCTGCTTCTCGGAGGAATAAAAGGATGACCCAGCAAATCTGCCTCCCCCTCCCCACAATCTCGTAAAAAGTACTTCAGTCATCGTGTTGGAACTGAGTTAAAGGAAAAAAATGATTCTGGGTCATTTTTATGAGATATTTTTTATTCGCCTGTCCTGTTTTTATGAACTCAGTCTTGCTCAACGCACAGAAAGTTCTACGCCTAATTATTATTATTTATTTTTTTTGGGTGGGTGCTGTTTTAACTGTGCCTACAGGTAGTCCTCAATGTACGACCGCCATCGAGGCCAAAATTTGCTAAACGAGGCTGTTGTTAAGCGAGTTTTGCTTCATTTTACAACCTTTCTTGCCACGGTTGTTAAGTGAACCACTGTGGTTGTTCAATTAGTAACCCGGTCGTTAAGCGAATCTGGCTTCCCCGTCAGCTTTGCTGGTCAGAAGGTCTCAAAAGGGGAACACGTGACTCCCCCGGGACACTGCAACCGTCATAAGTACGAGCCAGTTGCCAAGCCTATGAATTTTGATCACGTGACCATGGAGATGCTGGAGCAGTCGTAAGTCTGTTTTTACACTGCCATTGTAACTTCAGTCACTAAATGAACTGTTGTAAGTCGAGAACTGCCTGTAGATTCTCCTAGCATTTGTGCGATGTTTTGTGTTTGTTGAGTTTGTTTGTTGAGTGAGTTTGTTGAAATTTTTAAGAAAATGTTGGATAGCCATTTGTCTGAAATGGTGTAGGGTTTCCTGCCTGGGCAGGGGGTTGGACTAGAAGACCTCCAAGGGCCCTTCCAACTCTGTTATTATTATTATTAGTTCGTCAACGGCAGTGCGAGACTCAAAAGATCAGCTGCGCAAATTTTATCCAGGTAAGAAATAATTTTTCACTCATTTTTATTTTGCTTTGGCTGTCCTCGACTTACAACCATTTGTCTAATGACCATTTGAAGTTAAAACGGCGCAGAAAAAAAGCGACTTGTGATCGGTTTTTCACACTTAACGACCATTGCAGCATCCTCATGGTCAGGTGATCAAAATCGAGACCCTTGGCAGCTGACTCGTATTTATGACGGTTGCAGTCTCCCGGGGTATGTGTGTGTGTCATGTGATCCCGACAAAGCAAAGTCAGGGTTTCTCAGAGTATGAATATTCATAGACTGGAATAGATCAGCCAATGGGGACTGAATGGAGACAAGGTCAGCCAATGAATAGGCATAGCAACTAAGCCAGCCAATGGGAGCTGATTGGTGAATGGAAACTGAAACTGGAAAGAGCCTGGGCGTGGCTCTCTGTTGAGCTCTGACGCTGCAAACTTATCTGTCTGCTGTACTTTGCTTGTGTTTTGCTTGTAACTGCTACGTTGGAAGATACCTGCTATTGGTATTGTACATTTACCTTCATCTGTTATTATGTATATAAAGAAGCTAATGAATCCTGCTGAATCAGCTTACCCATGTGTGCTTTCCGGATTTAATTTCTGCAACTAACTCTTGACAGGGTTAGGGTGCAGTGATTCACTTAACAACGGTGGAAAGAAAGGTCGTAAAATAGGACCAAGCTCACTTAGCAGTGCAAATTTTGGGCTCAATTTTGGTCATAAGTCGAGGAATACCTATCCCTGATGAATAATTGGTCTCCTTGGTCTATTCTTGTGACCTGATTTCTTGATACCGTGGAGACCAAAGTTTCTGTTGTTAAGTGGGGTTTGCCCCATTTTATGACCTTTCTTGGCACCGTTGCTAAGTGAATCACTGCAGTTGTTAAATCAGTCACACGGTCGTTAAGTGAATCTGGCTTTCCCATTGACTTTGCTTGTCAGAAGGTTGCAAAAGGGGATCACGAGACACCTGGGACTGTCATAAGTGCGAATCATTTGCCAAGTGTCTGAACTTTGCTCTTGTGAACACGGGGATGCTGCAGTGGTCGTACCTGCGAAAAACGGTCCCAAGTCCCTTTCTTCAGTGACGTCGTAACTTTGAACGGACACTAACTCGAGGACCGGACACTAACTCGAGGACCGCCCGTACCGGACACTAACTCGAGGAATGGACACTAACTCGAGGACCGCCTGTATTTAGGGACAAAGCGTCGCCTGTGAGGAGAAAGTGGCAGAACAGGGAAAATCATCAACGAGGCAAAGTCCTTCGCTGTGTGCGTTGTCTGCAAGTACAAAGATGCTTGCAAAATTGGGGGGGGAGGAGGGTTCGAATGCTGCCACGTTGGTCTCCTTGCAGACTCTGGACAGTGGAGGCCCTGACATCTCATACGTGGTTACACGGTTGCCTCTACATTACGCACATCTCAACACTTTGTTGATTTGCCTGACGGGTGTCGTTGTGGGCGTTAAGTGGCATCGGACAAGCCTTGTTGGGTGACTTGGGCTGGCTGGCAGACGGTCAGTCTCTGGGTCTCCTGTTTGGGTTGGGGGGAAAGGCGGCCAAGGGGAAGGAGCTCCCCTCGTCTCCCCAGGCGATGGGAAAAATGCAGGCCGGGTTGGGGGACCACCTGGGGGGGGGACTGGATAAAAGAACATTTTCAGGAATCCATCCAGCCATTCGTCTCCCTGCATCCTTCACTGACGTTTCATGACCCAACTAGGTAACATCATCCGTGCTGGAAGGGAGAAGGATTTGCAGAGAGGAGGAGGAAGATTGTGAATTCCTGCCTGCTCTCTGAGCTTGGTGGTTTTCCTGCAAATGTTTCATGACCCAACTAGGTAATATCATCAGTGCATCATTGTTGGGTCATGAAACGATTGCAAGAAATCCAGCGAGCCCAGAGAGCACCCAGGACCCCACATCATCTTCTCCTTCTTCTCCTTCTCTTCCTCCTCCACTCCTCCTCCTCTTCTTCACTTCCTCCTCCTCTTCTCCTCTTCCTCCTCCTCCTCCTCCCCTCCCCCTCCCCTTATTTCTCCTCCTCCTCCTCCTCATCTCCTCCTCCTCTCCCTCCCCTCCTTCTCCTCCTTTTTCTTCTTCCTCCTCCTCCCTTCCAGTACTGAGGATGTTCCCTAGTTGAGTCATGAAATGCCTGCAAGAAAACCACCAAGCTCAGAGAGCACCAAGGACCCTAAAGTCTTCCTCTTCCTTTTCCTCTTCCCCACCCCTCCTTCTTCTTCCTCCTCCTCCTCCTCCCCTCTTTTCCTCTTCCTCTTCCTTTCCTCCAGTCCCCTCCTCCCTCTCCTCCTTCACTTCCTCTTCCTCTTCCTCATCTCTTCCTCCTCCTCTCCTTTTCCTCCTTCTCTCCCTCCCTTCCTTCTCCCTCCCCTCCTTTTTCTTCTTCTTCCTCCTCCTCCCTTCCAGTACTGAGGATGTTCCCTAGTTGAGTCATGAAACTGCCTGCAAGAAAACCACCGAGCTCAGAGAAGCACCAAGGACCCCTCATTTCAACCCTGAGCTGCAAATACTCTCTTCTAGTAATGTGTTAAGTGGCAGGGAGTTCCAAGTGCAAGAGCTACCACCAAGAAGGCTCTTCCTTGGGGTAAAAAAAATCCCCTGGGCTGGGAGGGAAGGCCATAATGCCCTCAAGGTGTCCCCTTAAAGCGTTTGTGTCTCAACCGAGAGCCCCTCCCAGTGTGTGAAACTTCAGACCCCCTTCGTTTTTTGGTGTGGCTTAAATGCAAAGGCTCATTTGGGAAGCAGCAGGATCTAACCCAGTTTGTCTCCCATGGAGAACCTGCCTTTTCACCCACCCGAGTTGCTCTGATTCATCGTAGGATGTGCAACGCCAGCCTCCCTTCCCTGATTCCGTCTTTTGTCTCGCTGGCCAGTTGTCTGCTTCGAATAAAAGCCGCTTCTGAAAAGAGCAGCGTGATTCACTTCTCTCCTTCCCAAACCAGCTCGGAAGAAAAGGAAGGGTGTAAAAAGGAGGTTGGAAAGATAATAACCCTCCCAAAAACAGGGTCAGGTTTTGCCACTGTGGGGCAGGGAGAAGCCGTTAAAAGAAACGCCCACTTTGCAAAAGGGAGCAGACCCAGCCGGGTTCCGCAGAGAGAAAAAACCCTCTTTTTAAAAAAAAAAAACGCACCCCACCGTGGGGCATCCTACAAAAAATTGCTCCGTTGCACTCCTTCCATGCTCAAATTTTTAAAAGGGGTGGCGGGGAAATTACAAAAACCCACCTTTGCCGAGCTTGCCTTACCTTCCTTCCTTCCTACTTTGCAATGGTCAAATCTGCAAAGGAGAGAGAGATGGGGGGACAATTCCATCTTATTTTCCATGCTACATATAATTCCATAGGTTTTGTTCATACTTACACTTTTTATTTATTTATTTTGTCACAACAGTATACATAAGCAGGAAAATAACTATATAATATATAAGCATATATATAAGCATAAGTATGTAATAACTATATTAATTGGATATAAGGAAAGGAAACAATAGGACAGGAACAGTAGGCACGTTTTGTGCTCTTATGCACGCCCCTTACGGACCTCCTTGGAATGGGGGGAGGTCAATAGTAAGACAATTTTTGGTTAAAGCTTTGGGGATTTTGAGAAGAAACCACAGAGTCAGGTAATGTGCTCCAAGTATTAATAACTCTGTTACTAAAATGACTAATAATGACTGTTACTAGAAGTCATATTTTCTGCAATCAAGATTGAAGCGGTTAACATTAAGTTTAAATCTATTGTTTGCTCTTGTATTGTTGCGATTGAAGCTGAAGTAGTCTTTAACAGGAAGGACATTGCAATAGATGATTCTGTGAGTTAAACTCAGGTCCTGTCGAAGGCAGCGGAGTTCTACGTTTTCTAAACCCAAGATTTCAAGTCTGGTGGCATAAGGTATTTTGTTGTATTCACAGGAGTGGAGAACTCTTCTTGTAAAATATTTCTGGACACGTTCAATTGTATTGATGTCAGAGATGTGGTGAGGGTTCCAGACAGGCGAGCTGTATTCAAGAATTGGTTTAGCAAATGTTTTATAAGCTCTGGTTAGTAGTGTGGTGTTTCTGGAGAAGAACCTTTTTTTCTCATACGTGCTTGACAAACTAAATAAATAAAATAAATACAAATAACTAACTAACTAAATAAATAAATAAGCAAGCCATTTGAAGTTGGGCACTTGGGTCCGTCAGCAAAATCTTGCTTTTTATTCCTAACACCGATATCAGAATTTTGTATAGTTCTAGAACTGGGGATCCTTCCTCTAGTAAAGCTATGAAATATTACCCTTCATCCTACCCTCTGTTGCATTTCTTTTAAAATATTTGTGAACCGCCTGCATCGAGGGAACGGAAGTCTTCTGGGTGACTTGCTTTAATTCAGTGATTTTTAAAGCTGGCTGCTCGAAGATGGGTGGACTTCAATTCCCAGAATTCCTCAGCCAGCCATCAATCTTCCAGGAGCCAACTTTGAAAAAGACTGCTTTGAACTGGCTGGGGAATTCTGGGAGTTGAAGTCCATCCATCTTCAGAATAACAGAATTACAGAGTTGGAGAGGTCTTTTAGTCCAACCCCCTGCTCAGGCAGGAAACCCTGTCCCATTTCAATTAGCCAACTTTGAAATCCCCACTGATTTAAACCAGCTGGGGAATTCTGGGAGTTAGAGTCCACCTCTTTTCAATTAGCCAGCTTTGAAAAGCACTGCTTTGAACTGGCTGGGGAATTCTGGGAGTTTGAAGTCCACCCATCTTAAAAGTGGCCGAATTTGAAAAACATTGCTTTAAATAATGGAGAATTTCTCTTCCTCAAATCTTCACCATTTAATTTTCAGCAAGGGAATTAGATAGTTTGAAAGAAAAACAGAGAAGAGAGAAGACAATATGCAGATTTTCATGTGAAGTGGGATGTTTGGATGGGTGGATGGATGGAAGGGAAGTAAGGAAGTAAGGAGAGAAAGGCGGAAGGAAGGAATGAGGGAGGGAGGGAGGGAAGAAGGAAAGAAAGAAAAGAGGAAGGAAGGGAGGAATCAACAATTTAGAAAAGTTAGCTCATGCAATTCCACCCAATCCAATCACTTTCTGGATTATTATTATTATTATTTTATTGCAAACTTTTCCTCTTCACTTTCCTTTTTCCTCACCCCACTGAGTGCTTTCCACAAAATGTTGCATTGGGTTTAACTTTAATTTTTTATCCCTTGTGGTTTGGTGGAACAGACAAGAAGATGCGTTTATCTGAAGGTTGTGCAGTGTTCCCATCTATCTCGTGTTGAAAATCTGCAAATTTATCTCCCAATACTGCTTTCGTTTTTCAGTGGCAATTTGCTTTCACTATGAGAATATTTTAAATTTTCTCTTCCGAATCAAAATTACTGTGAGGTTTGTTGAGTTGAATGGCTTGGCCAGGGTTTAAAGCACATTATGATCCTGTAATATTCTCCTTTGCGGGGAAAATTGCAAATGGAGACTCAAAAAAAGAAGAAAAAAAAAGAAATCACAATTATTTTTCTTTCTGCTGTTGTGCATTTTCCTTAGTTTTCTGGCGCTTCGTTGGTGCTTTCCATGTGCTGTTTGTTCACGCATCTCTTGTTTTTTGTGATACGTTTCAAGGGCGCACGTATCAAATTGGGATATGGAGAAGAGGGCTTTTAAAATAATTTCACGATTCCTTGAATCGTTGGAAATATTTTAACCCAGTTTTCCATTTAGAAATCATTCAGAGCAAATGAAAGCAATTAAAGTTATCTAAAATAACTGAGATCCCTGTATGATGGATACAATTTAGAGGAAAGAATACAAATAAGTCAGTAAATGTGATTTTAAGAATGGTTTAGTAAAATGTGTAGCAAAAGTTTTGCTTGGATACATTATTATTGAATGATGGTAACTCTATAAAGAATTTGAATAATTTTCTTTTTCCAGCTAACTGAGTCTATTAAAATTTACATTATTATTCGATGAATGCAATTCTAAAGAATTGGAGGCAGCTTTCTTTTTCCCATTAACTGAGATTGTTAAAATTTATTTTAATTATTGAAAATGTGTTATATTTTCTCCTATTAAATTTGCAACTAGCAGTGAGGTTCACGGAAGTGAAATTTTATTTTTAGTTTTGGTCTCTTCATTTCAGTATTGTATAATATTTTATCCTGAAATTTTGCATAGTGGACAAGACACGTTTCCTATTTGTGAAATATTCAATTGGTTAATTTCATTCTTAAAATTGGGAATCTTTCTTTTACCTAACAGAATATCAGAGTTGGAAGGGACCTTGGAGGTCATCTAGTCCAACCCCCTGCTCAAGCAGGAGACCTTATACTATGTCAAAGAAATAGTTGTCCAATCTCTTCTTAAAAACCTAGTTTTTTTAAAAAACAATTTTTTGGGAGATTTGATTTGAGCTTGACTCTGCGGCAGGAATCCATCCGTGCTGGATTTTTGGCAGATGGTTGTGGTTTGTAATGGCTTCTTCTCCCTGTTGGGGCAACCTTTTGGCCTTCCCACAACCAAGAACTAAACCAAGATCTTTTCTGACCTGGGTTGTGTCCAAAGATCATCTAGGCTTGTGGTTAACAGGTTTACAATCATAATTGGGACCAGATATCCATTGCTGAACAAGGGGAGGGGGGGTTTCTACGTGCAGCCAATTTTACGACCTTTTTCACCATGGTCGCTAAGTGAATCGCTGCAGTTGTTAAGTGAATCACACGGTCGTTAAGCCAATCCAGCTCCTCCCCCCCCCATTGACTTTGCTTGTCGGAGGTCAGCTGGGAAGGTGGCCAATGGGGATCACGTGACCCCTGGAACTGGGGTGAATACAGTTGCCCAAACCCGAACTTTTGTCGTGTTACAATGGGGATGCGACGGTCATAAGTGCAAGGACCCAGCTCTAAATCGCCTTTTTTTTTTTTCTCCAGTGCTGTTGCACCTTCGAACGGTCGTACTTCAGGGGACTTGCTTGTAAAGCCTTAAACTGCTTGGCAGAGAGCTTTCACTCGCTCACCTCTTCCGATTTAACAGGGCATTTTGCAAAGGGGAGTTGTCTCTCTCCCCCCCCACCCGCCCCGCTGTGTTTGCAGGAAGATGGATGGTCCTTGGTGCCGCTCGGCTGGAAGGAAGCCTTCTCGAGTGACAGGGGGCCTTTCCTAATTGGGCTAATAATACTCTGGGGCTGAGCGTTGGGAGTGCACAGCCAGTTTGTCAAAGGGGCTGCCTGCACTCGTCCACCTGCCTATCGCAAGGTAAATCTACTGGAAAGTGATGGATGGGCCCAGCCAGTCTTAAAATCCCATCAGCCGACAATGTCGGTCATGGCTCCCTGCAAATATTGGATCCTTGCACACCGCCCCCCCCCCCGTTGGAGGCACGCCATTGAGGAGAGGGCTCTGTGTGTGTGTGTGTGTGTGTGTGTGTGTGTGTGTGTGTTGGCATGCAGATGGTGTGATAAAACCAAAGGGTTCATGGCTCTTGCTGTCAGAATGCATCTGAAGGATGTTTTCAGACTCCGGAGAACTACCAGAGTTTTGCAGGCTTATGCCCTTCCTTCCTTCCTTCCTTCCTTCCTTCCTTCCTTCCTTCCTTCCTTCCTTCCTTCCTTCTTTCCTTCCTTCCTGTCTTTCTTTCTTTCTTTCTTCCTTTCTTTCTTTCTTTCTTTCTTTCTTTCTGTCTGTCTTTCTTTCTTTCTTTCTGTCTTTCTGTCTTTCTTTCTTTCTCTTCCTCCCTCCCTCCCTCCCTCATCCTTCCTTCCTTCCTTCTTTCCTTTCTCCCTCCCTTCCCTCCTCCTTCTCCTAACTTCCCTCCTCTCCTTTTCCTTCCCTCCCTCCCTCCTTCCTTCCTTCCTTCCTCCTCTTTTTTAAAATTCCCAGTGTTGAAGCATTTACAACTTCTGAAGTCAAACAGTTCCACTGATTAATTGTTCTCATTCCCAGGAAATTCCTTCTTATTTTGAGTATGGATCTCAGAATACATAGTAGGAAGGGACCCTGGAGGTCTTCTAGTCCAACCCCCTGCTCAAGCAGGAGACCCTGTACCATTTCAGACAAGTGGTTGTCCAGTTCAGCCTTTTTTTAAAAAAACCTCCAGTGATGGAGCACCCACAACTTCTGGAGGGAAGCCGTTCCACCTAATACTCTTTCTTCCTGTTTCCCCCTCAACAACAACCCTGTGAAGAGGGACTGGCCCAAAATCAGGAAGCTGGCTGATTTTGGACCTAGAGAGGCAGATGTTCTTGTTTAATAATATTAAAGGTCTCATCGCAAGATGTAAGCTGTTTCAAGCAAAGCTGCCTTTTGCAATTGACTGCCGGGGATATTGTCAATTCCGATGGTTATTACAGTTCTTATTTTATTTATTTATTTATTAATCATATTTATATACCGCCCTATCTCCCGAAGGACTCAGGGCGGTTTACAGGCACTTAAAAAATACATAATACATAAATACAATATAAACAATTAAAAATTGTTCTTAAACTGTTCTTGTACAGTCTTCAGATGTTCAGACCGAAATTTGGCATTCCTGTCCACTGTCGACTCCTTCCTGAGAGAGGCAGATGTTCTTGTTCAATAATATTAAAGGTCTCATCACAGGATGTAAGCTGTTGCAAGCCAAGCTGCCTTTTGCAATTGACTGATGGGGATTTTGTCAGTTCCGAAGATTGTTATCCTTCTTGCACAGTCAGCCAGATGTTCAGACTGGTTTTGGCATTCCTGTCCACCTCTTGAGTCCTTCTTAAGGGAAAGGCAGATGTGGATGTTGGATGGGTGTTACAGATCTCGTTGCAGGATTTAAGCTGTTCTGAGTGAAGCTGCCTTTTGCAATTGACTGATGGGGATTTTGTCAATGCCGCTGGGGTTCAAGTGGTGCTCCAGATAGTTTGGCACCTAATCGCTATTGGGGCTACCCTCTGTTTTCTTTTGCCACAGTCGTTCTCTTCCTATTTGTAGGTCTTTGTATTTTCTTTCCCTTCTCTTCTGCTGTCGTCAGATTCTGCCACAGTCCCTAGACAAATTTTTTCGTCTTTCTTATCGACAGTTGTGACATCTGGGGTGTTGTGTGGCAGATGCTTGTTTGAATTCTGACATCTCCAGGCAATTCAGCTTCTTCACTTTCCATGACTTTCTCTACAGACAGTCCTCGACTTACGACCGCCATTGAACCCTTGGCCACTGACTCATACTTACGACGGTCACCGTGTCCCGGGGTCGTGTGACTCCCCCTTTTGCAACCTTCTGACAAGCGCAGTCAATGGGGGATAGCCAGATTCACTTAACGACTATGTCACAAACGTAACAAGCGCAATGATTCCCTTAACAGCGGTGGCAAGAAAAGTTGGAAAAAGGGGCAAACTTGCTTAACAAATGTTTTACTTTGCAACATAAATTGTGCTCGTAATTTGAGGACGACCTATATTGTCCCTTCTGTTATTCTATCTTACATTTCAAGGAGACACTGAGCAGGTTGGTTTCAGAATCAGAATAGAGCTGGAAGGGACCTTGGAGGTCTTCTAGTCTAGCCCCCTGCTCTGGCAGAAGACTTTATACCATTTCATATACCTTATATCATTTTTAGCCCAATTGTTGTCCAGTCTCTTCTTAAAAGCCTCCGGTGATGAAAACCTACAATTTCTGGTGGCAAGGAGTTCCACTGGTTAATTGACCTCCGAGTCAGGAAGTTTCTCCTCAATTCCAGGTTGCTTCTCTCCTTGATGAGTTTCCTTCCTTGCTGTCCATTGAGCTTCCTCTGCTCCACTGTCTTTGCTCCAGATTGGACTGATTAACAAATTAACATCTCAGAGTATGAATATTCATGGCCTGGAATAAATCAGCCAATGGGGACTGAATGGAGACATGGTAACAAGGTCAGCCAATGTGGCTTATTGGGAAACAGAAACTGAAGCTAGAAGTCTGGGCGTGGCTTAGGCAAACTGAGTCTGTGCAGAAGCTTAACTGCCCTGTGTAGAGGAGGCTCTCTTTGTACTAAGCTCTGTGCTCAGCTCTGAAAAGGAACAAGCCTGTGCTTGTCTGCTCTGCTGAAATGAAACTAACTGTTCTCTCCTGCCTTGTGTTCTGCTTGTAACTGCTACTACATTGAAGAAGAATCTATACTGGTTATTGTACATTTTTCTTCATGTATTATTATGTATATAAAGAAGTTAATGAATCCTGCTGCATCGGTCTGCCTGTGTGTGATTTCTGGATTTAATTTCTGCAACAAACTCTGATATAAGAGAGTTGGAAGGGACCTTGTAGGTCATCTAGTCCAACCCCCCGCCCAAGCAGGAGACTCTGCACCATTTCTGACAGAGGGCAGTCCAGTCTCTTCTTGAAAGCTTCCAGGGATGAAGTTCCCACAACTTCTGAAGGCAACTTCTGTTCCATCAGTTGATTGTTCTCCCTGTCAGAAAATTTCTCCTTATTTCTAGGTTGAATCTCTCCTTGTTCAGTTTCCATCTATTGTTCCTTGTCTGGCCTTTGGATGCTTTGGAAAACAGCTTGACCCCCTTCTTCTCTGGGGCAGCCCCTCAAATATTGGAAGACGCTACCCTGTCTCCCCTGGTCCTTCTCTTCACTAGACCAGCCAGACTGCAACCGTTCATCGTATGTTTTAGCCTGCGGTCCCCTCATCATCTTGGTTTCTCTTCTTTGCACTTTTTGTAGAATCTCAACATCTTTTTTATAGGGTGGTGACCAAAACTGGATGCAGTTGAATAAAATGCACAGCATTTTAAAATGCACAGCAAGGGACCTAGTCAGAAAGCAGCCCTTGTGCATTTAAAGAATGGTGTGAAATTTGACTCAGAATTGGGGCAGTTCTGAAGGAGGCTTTATAAAGCGGTACTAACACTTTACATGATCTTGATTCCAGGCCTCTGTTTATGCAACCAAGGATTCTTTTAACATTTTTGACTGCTGCTGCACACGGCTGGCTGGCGTTTAAGGGATCGTCTACTAGGACTCCAAAGCCCCTCTCACAGTCACTGTTTTTGAACCAGGTTTCGGCCAAGCTTTGGAATACATATTTAAAGGCTGCAGCAGCCCAAAAAGCCAGCACAGTCCTGCATTAACAGAGAGCTCAAATCAAGATGACATGAAGTGTTAATACCGCTTTATAAGCCTTGGTAAGGCCACACATGGAATACTAAGTCCACTTTTGGTCACCACGATACAACAACAACAAAAACTACACGATTATGGATGAAACGTGACAGTGATATACCCATTGTCATCGGGGCACTTGATACCATGTCCAAGAATTTTACAATACACATCAAGAAATTGCAGCTTCGTACAAGAACACCAGCGGAACTGCAAAAAACTGTGCTACATGGAACATTATATATTTTGAGAAGATACTTCATCGATACCTAGGATACTGGCAGCAACCTGTATCAACCATCAACGCCACTCAATTTCTGATACATTTTTAAATGTTCCATTGACTGAGTTTCATGTTGAATAGAATAGAATAGAATTTTTTTATTGGCCAAGTGTTACTGGACACACAAGGAATTTGTCTTGGTGCCTATGCTCTCAGTGTACATAAAAGAAAAGATACCTTCATCAAGGTACAACATTAATTAATTAATAAAAATTAATGAATAAAAGAGATAATAATTCTGAGACCCTAAAAAGAATGCATAGAAGAGCAACAAAGAGGATCATGGACCAGGAGGCTAAAACACATGAGAAACAATTGCTGGAATTGGGAATGTCTAGTTTAATGAAAAGAAGGATTGAGGGTGACATAATATTTGAGGAGCTGCCACAAAGAAGAGGGGATCAAATTATTTTCCAAAGCACCAGAAGGCAGGACAAGAAGCAACGGATTGAAACTAATCAAGGAGAGAAGCAACCTGGAATTAAGGAGAAATTTCCTAACAGTGAGGACAATTGATCAGTGGAACAACTTGCCACCAGAAATCGTGGGCGCTCCATCACTGGCAGTTTTTAAGAAGAGATTGGACAGCCATTTGACCAAGATTGTCTAAGGTCTTACCTTGGACAGAGGTTGGAGTAGATGACCTCTGAGGTCCCTTCCAGCCCTAGGATTCTGTGATTCAGGAAGGAAGGAAGGAAGAAAGAAAGGAAGGAAGGAAGGAAGGAAGGAAGGAAGGAAGGAAGGAAGGAAGGAAGGAAGGAATCTTAACAGAGGGAGATCCAACCTGGAGAAATTTCCTGACAGTGAGAACAATTAACCGGTGGAACAACCTGCCACCAGAAGTTGTGAATGCTCCATCACTTGAGGTTTTCGAGAAGAGATTGGACAGCCATTTGTCTGAAATGGTCTAGGGTCTCCCGCTTGAACAGAGGGCTGGACTAGAAGTCCTCCAAGGTCCCTTCTGGGTCTATTCCAATTGATTGGTGTACATTGTGGCTCTGTTATTCTGTTCTTCCTTACGTTTAATGCCCCAGGGTGAGGTAGAGACGATGGAGTGAGATGTATCTTCAGAGTTGAGACCCCCCACTCTTATTTCCCCCCCCCCACTTCCCCTTTCCTGGGGCTTCTGGGCCACGTGTTCGGCTGTCTCAAGCTTCCTTTGTTGTAGAAGGCAAAGGAGCCAGCTCTGTTTGGGTTGGGGGGCCCCATGCATGACCACCCGGCCAAATTCCAAAGCAGCTTCCCTTCCCCTCTGGGGGGGGCTGAGCTGCCACCCCCTCTAATCGTCCCCTTATTGGCAGGCGGCATGCCTCCCAGAAAGTCATCTGCCAGTGACCCCCAGGCTCTGTGGGGATGGAGGATGGGGACAGGCTTCAGACAGACACGTTGACCTCTGGTCACCAGCAGCTCCCAAGCATTCCTGGCCGCAGGCTCAGGCCCCCCCTCCCCGCATAGGGGTGGGGGGGCGTCTTAATGCCCCTCCAATCACCTGGATTTTGGGCTGCACCTGTCCAGGGAGGGGGGGCACCCGGGCGAGGGGGTAGAAGAAGGGTTAGAAGATCAGAGGAGCAGCCAAGGAAGAAGTCTGCCAGCTGCTCATGTCAAGGAGAGGATTAATGGCTATTTAAATAGCAACCAGGAGGAGGAGGAGGAGGAGGTGGAAGTACCACCAATGAGACAGATGGCCAGAGGCGCCCGCGCGAGAATGCGTTCTTGGCGGTTTGTTTTCCTCTGGCCTTCCTCTAGAATCTCAGGGGTCTTCAACCTTGGCATCTTTAAGACTTGTGGACTTCAACTCCCAGACTTCCTCAACCAGCTTTGCTTACTCTCTTGCAATCCCTTCCTCTGCAATCTCTCCGCTTTGGTGGGTGAGAGAAAAAGAAACAGACACGGCTGGCTGAGGAACTCTTGAGAGTTGAAGTCTACAAGTCTTAAAGTTGCCAAGGTTGGAGACCCCTGATCTTAGATGCCTCGGCAGAGCACTCACTGCTGGAGGAAGTCGGGGAGGCGTAAGGGGGGGAAAGTCGAGGGGGCTCAAGGCTGAGACTCAGGAGACGCCGAGGGAGGGGTGGGACATCTGGAAAGACGGCTCTTCCTGGCGCTGCCAAGCCGGAGAGGTTGACCAAACTGCCGTGGATGGCATACCGGTTGGGATAGTTCTGCATGGGTTGGGTTCGATAAGCACAGAAAGCTTTGCCAAGATCACCAATGATGTTATCTAGTTGGGTCATGAAAAGTCTGAAAGGAAACAGCCAAACTCACAGCGTCAAGGACCCCACAATCCTCCTCCCCCTCTTATCCCCTCCCCATTGCCCTCCTCATCCTGTCCACTCACTTCTAGCACTGGTGCTGTTTCCTAGTTGGGTCATGAAATGTCTGCAAGAAAACTACTAAATTCACAGAGCACCACAGCCGTCATCCTCCTCCCATTCTCCTCTTCTTCCCGTCTGGGAACCCATCATCCTTCTAGTACTGATGGTGTTACCTAGTTGGGTCATGAAATGTCTGCAAGAAAATTACTAAACTCAGAGAGCACCAAAGACTCCACAATCCCCTTCCTCCTCCTCCTCCTCCTCCTCCCCCTCCCTTTCCTGTCTGCAAACCCATCATCCTTCTAGCACTGATGATGTTACCTAGTTGGGTCATGAAACACGAAGCTCAGAGAGCACCAAGGAGCCAAGAGTTATACCCTGAGCTACAAATATTGTCTGCTATTAAACATGTCTTTTAGATTAAAGGAGGCATCAATTAAAATTTTGAAAGAATGTTAAGGTTCTTCCTTTAAGCCTCCCCATCGAATATTATGACCGTCAGGGCAAAAACGCCTGGACAAATTAAGAGGGAAGGGAAGAAAAAAAATATCTCTTCTTAATTGGGAGGCCAACATTTGGATTGAGGTTTCAAATGTTTTGCAAAAGTTACGGAAGTGCCTTTGTCTGTCGGGGAGGCCGGGACAAATGTGGAGACCAAAAAAAATGGAAATAAAATGGAACTTTTTCAGCCCGCGTGATGCATTCCATTCAGCTCATACTGGCAACCGGGGGATTTTTTGTCTCCCGCGTTGTGAAATTACATACCAAAGCTCAGAAAACTGTTATTACTAATCCACCCCGCCCCCCGCCCCCCCATTGTGAATGGACACTGTTCTTATCTGGCCTTCGAGCTTTGTAAGGAAAGTGGGCAGCCAGTTCGGTTTCCATTGTGCATTTTGCGGGATCTCGGCAACCTGTGTGTACCTGCCTTCGGATGTCGCCGAGGTTCTTTGCTTCGCCTCCCTGAAAATAAAGTCAAACCTGGCAGAGAAGTTGGTTTTCTGCTAGGAATGGAGAAAGCAGGGAGCCTGTTGCATTTAGCCCCGAGTGAAAATGACATCGGATGCAAACTCTGGAATTTGTCAGGAGGGGCAGCCTTCCTTTGAAGAGCTTCTCCAGATGTCTCTGGGAGGGAGGGAGGAAGGAAGGAAGGAAGGATGATGAGAAAAGGAAAGAAAGAAGGAAGATGAGAGAAGAGGGAGGGAGGGAGGGAGGGAGGAAGGAAGGATGATGAGAAAAGGAAAGAAGGAAGGAAGATGAGAGAAGAAGGAGGGAGGGAGGGAGGAAGGAAGGAAAATGAGAGAAGAGGGAGGGAGGGAGGGAGGAAGGAAGGAAGGAAGGATGATGAGAAAAGGAAAGAAAGAAGGAAGGAAGATGAGAGAAGAAAGGAAGATGAGAGAAGAGGGAGGGAGGAAGGAAGGAAGGAAGGATGATGAGAAAAGGAAAGAAAGAAGGAAGATGAGAGAAGGAAGGAAGATGAGAGAAGAGGGAGGGAGGGAGGGAGGGAGGGAGGAAGGAAGGAAGGAAGGAAGGAAGGAAGGAGGAAGGAGGAAGGAAGATGAGAAGAAAGGAAGGAATGAGAAAGGAAGAGGAAGGAAGGAAGATGAGAGAAGAGGGAGGGAGGGAGGAAGGAAGGAAGGAAGGAAGGATGATGAGAGAAGGAAGGAAGATGAGAGGAGGGAGGGAGGGAGGAAGGAAGGATGATGAGAAAAGGAAAGAAGGAAGGAAGAAGAGAGAAGGAAGGAAGAGGAGAGAAGAGGGAAGGGGGGAGGGAGGGAGGGAGGAAGGAAGGATGATGAGAAAAGGAAAAAAGGAAGGAAGATGAGAGAAGGAAGGAAGGAAGATGAGAGAAGAGGGAGGGAAGAAAATGAGAGAAGGAAGGAAAAGGAAAGAAGATGAGATAAGGAAGGAGGGAAGAGGAGGGAAGGAAGGAGAAGGAAGGAAGATAAGAGGGAGGGAGGGAGGAAGATGAGAGAAGGAAGGAAGGAATGAGAAAGGAAGGGAGGCAGGAGGGAGGAGGAGAAAGGAAAGGGGCAGGAAAGGAGGAAGGAAGGAAGGAAGGCGAGGAGGAAGGAAGAAAAGGAAGGAGGGGGAGGGAGTGGGAAGGATGGAAAGGAAGAAAAAAAATAGGAAGGAACAAAAGAAGGAAGGAGAAAGGAAAGAGGAAGGAGAGAAAAGAAGGAAGGAGAGGAAAAGGAAAAAATCGGTGTAGGTCTGTAGCTGATGACTTTGGAGTTTCTTAACTTCTCTCTTGTAAATATAGTGACAAACATAGAATCGGAGGATTTGGAAGGGACCTTGGAGGTCTTCTAGTCTGACCCCCTGCTCAAGGCAAGGAGACCTTATACCGGGGGTCTCCAAACTTGTCCACTGTAAGACTTGTGGGCCTGAACTCCCAGAATTCCTCAGCTAACATGGCTGGCTGGGGCATTCTGGGAGTTGAAGTCCAGGAGTCTTAAAAGAGGCCAATTTGGAGAGCCCTGCTTTAGACCGTTCTGGACCCAGGGTTGTCCCGTCTCCTCTTGAAAGCCTCCAGTGATGGAGCTCTCAGCACCCGAAGAGATTAAGCCTGAACATGCATGGAATGGAGAAGTGGTTTCATTGAGGGCCCTTGCAACCCGGTGTTGAGGAGCCTGTGGAACTGACCGCAGCTCATTGTGGGGACAAGCAGGGATGAGATGGGAAAATGCTGAGAGCCATCAGGGGGGGGCTGCATCCAAGGTCCCTACAGTGGGGCATCTCAAAGTTGGCCAGATGACCCATGGAAGCCCGGGGGGGGCATTGTAAGACTTGACCAGCTGAATGGCCCATTTGGCCAACTCCATCGTGTTGTTCAGGGAAATGCGTGGTACCGATAAGAAATTGGAGGAGGGAGGCCCTTTCTTGATTGGGAGGGAGGGTCTTTGGTGTTCTCAGAGCTTGCTTGTTCTCTTGGGGACGTTTCATGATCCAGCTAGGGAACGTGATCCGTCCAAGGGAAGAGGGGGGGGGTTGGCTTTCGATCTAATATACTGTTGCTTGCCTTGCCACTGGTGTGTGTGTGTGGGTGGGTGGGTGGGTCGTAGTTTTCCCTTTGGCATTTCCTGGATTAGGGTATTCTCTTCTGCTTGATTGTTTGTCTGGTGTCGATCCCTGCTTTTCCACTGGTGATATTCCCCAATTGGGCCATGAAACGTCTGCAAGAAAACCACCGAGAGCTACAAATATTGTCTGCTACTAAACAGGACTTTTAGAGGAAAGGAGGCATCAATTAAAATTGTGAAATAACGTTAAGATTTTTTTCCTTAAGCCTCCTATCGGATATTATGAACCTCAGGCCAAAAAGACCTAGGAGCCACAGTCGTCTTCTTCTTCTTCTCCTCCTCCTCCTCCTCCTCCTCCTCCTCCTCCTCCTCCTCCTCCTCCTCCTCCTCCTCCTCCTCCTCCTCCTTCTATTCTTCTTCCTCCTCCTCCTTCTGCTCCTCCTTCTCCTTCTTCCTCCTCCTCCTCCTCCTCTTCTCCTCCTTCTCTTCTTCTCCTTCTCCACCTTCTCCTTCTCTTTTCCTTCTCCCCATTTCTTCTTCTTCCTCCTCCTCCTCCTCCTCCTCCTCCTCCTCCTCCTCCTCCTCCTCCTCCTCCTTCTCCACCTCTTCTTCTTCCTCTTCCTCCTCCTTCTATTCTTCTTCTTCCTCCTCCTTCTGCTCCTCCTTCTCCTCTTCTTCTCCTTCTCCACCTTCTCCTTCTCTTTTCCTTCTCCCCATTTCCTCTTCTTCTTCCTCCTCCTCCTTCCTCCTCCTCCTCCTCCTCTTCCTCCTCCTCCTCCTCCTCCTTCTCCACCTCTTCTTCTTCCTCTTCCTCCTCCTTCTATTCTTCTTCTTCCTCCTCCTTCTGCTCCTCCTTCTCCTTCTTCTTCCTCCTCCTCCTCCTCTTCTTTCTCCTCCTTCTCTTCTTCTCCTTCTCCACCTTCTCCTTCTCTTTTCCTTCTCCCCATTTCTTCTTCTTCTTCTTCCTCCTCCTCCTCTTCTCCTCCTCCCCCTTCTCCTTTTCTTCTTCCCATTTCTTCTTCTTCTTCCTCTCCTCCTCCTTCTCCTTCTTCTTCCTCCTCCTCCTCCTCTTCTTCTCCTCCTCTCTTCTTCTCCTTCTCCTCCTTCCTTCTTCCTTCTCCCCATTTCTTCTTCTTCTTCTTCCTCCTCCTCCTCTTCTCCTCCTCCTCCTTCTCTTTTCCTTCTCCCCTTTTTTTCTTCTTCTTCCTCCTCCTCCTCTTCTCCTCCTCCTCCTTCTCTTTTCCTTCTCCCCATTTCCTCCTCCTCTTCTTCTTCTTCTTCTTCTTCTTCTTCTTCTTCTTCTTCTTCTTCTTCTTCTTCTTCTTCTTCTTCTTCTTCTTCTTCTTCTTCTTCTTCTTCTTCTTCTTCCTCCTCCTCCTCCTCCTCCTCCTCCTCCTCCTCCTCCTCCTCCTTTCCAAAAAGCCCCCTCCCTTCTACCACCAATGATGTTAGCTAGTAATTGGGTAATGAAATGTCTACAAGAAAACCACCAAGCTCAGAGAGTCCTTCCCTCCTCCTCCTCCTCCTCCTGATGATGATACCTAGTTCGGTCATGAAACGTCTGCAAGGAAACCACCAAGCTCAGAGACCACCAAGGACCCCCACAGTTCAGTTTTTTTGTGTTGTTGCCTACTTTGTCAGAAGCCAACCCACTTTGCATGGGTTTCCTTGGCTTAAACAGGAAATCCAAGTCTTACTAAGTGACTTGCACCCCTGCTCCCTCCAGTAACCCTTCTCTCCTCCTCTCCTTCTAGCCGCAGTACACCAACCTGGGGCTTCTGAACAGCATGGACCAGCAGATCCAAAACGGCTCTTCCTCCACAAGCCCCTACAACACGGAGCATGCCCAGAACAGCGTCACGGCCCCCTCCCCCTACGCCCAGCCCAGTTCCACCTTCGACGCCCTCTCCCCGTCTCCGGCCATCCCCTCCAACACAGATTATCCGGGGCCTCACAGCTTCGACGTCTCATTTCAACAGTCCAGCACTGCAAAGTCGGCCACGTGGACGGTGAGTCGACTTTCGGGGAAGGGTTGTGTCAGCGGGGGTCCCAAGAAGGAAGAAGGGGAGGCCGGCTGGATTTGGCCCGGAAGAGGTCCTATTAGGTACAGTTGCTGGGCCTGCCAGGATTGTGGGGATCTACTTTTATCCTTGGGGAGTGCTTGATTAGAATATTGGTTTCTGCTCGGCTGTTTGTCTGGTGTTACTCCTTGCTTATTCATTGAAGAGGTTACCTAGTTGGGACACGAAATTCTGCAAGAAAATCAAACTCAGCGAGCATCAAGGTTCCCACAGTCCTCCTTCTCCTCCCCCCTCCTCCTCTTCCTCCTCCTCCTCCTCCTCCTCCCCCCACCTTCTAGTCCTGCTGATGTTAGTTGGGTCATGTTAGCAGCTTTCTAAATTAGAGAATTGTTTTCTGCTCGACTGTTTGTCTGGAGTTATTCCCTGCTTATTCATTGAAGAGGTTACCTAGTTGGGACACGAAATTCTGTAAGAAAATCAAACTCAGCGACCATCAAGGTTCCCACAGTCCTCCTCCCCGCCTCTTTCTCCCCCCCCCCTCCTCCTCTTCCTCTACCTCCTCCCCCCCCCCACCTTCTAGTCCTGCTGATGTTAGTTGGGTCATGTTACTAGCTTTCTAAATTAGATAATTGTTTTCTGCTCGACTGTTTGTCTGGTGTTATTCCCTGCTTATTCATTGAAGAGGTTACCTAGTTGGGACACGAAATTCTGCAAGAAAATCAAACTCAGCGAGCATCAAGGTTCCCACAGTCCTCCTTCTCCTCCCCCCTCCTCCTCTTCCTCCTCCCTCTCCTCCTCTTCCTCCTCCTCCTCCCCCCTCCTCCTCTTCCTCCTCCTCCTCCTCCTTCTCCTCCCCCCAACCTTCTAGTCCTGCTGATGTTAGTTGGGTCATGTTACTAGCTTTCTAAATTAGAGAATTGTTTTCTGCTTGACTGTTTGTCTGGTGTTATTCCCTGCTTATTCATAAAGAGGTTACCTAGGGTCATGAAATGTCTGCAAGAAAACCACCAAGTTCAGGAAGCCCCAAGGAGCCCCACAGTCGTCGTCCTCCTCCTCCTCCTCCTTTCTAGCCCTGCTGATGTTATCTAGTTGGGTCATGAAACGTCTTTAAGAAACCCACCAAGCTCAAAGAGCACCAAGGACCCCACAATCCTAGTCCTCCTCCTCCTCCTCCTCCTCTCCACAGTCCTCCTCTTTCTCTTTTCAACTGGTTAAAAAGAGAGAGAGAGAGAGAGAGAGAGGTTACTTATCATTGCTGGTCCTATTTTTTCATGGATTTCTAGGGTGACGTCGCTGTTGGGGGGGGGAGTTTGGGGATGTAGGGCAGAAGGTAATAAGTGATGTGTCATCAGACCATATTCCTGGAAACCTGGTCTGCAATTAAGGCCAAGAAGTGGTAATTTTCTTAGTCGCCTGGGTCTTTTGGAAATTGCAGGTCCTCTGGGCACCTTTGCAATGCTAAGGTCGCGTTAGCAGGCAGTCCTCAATGTACGACCACAATCGAGCCCACAATTTGGGCGTCCTCCTGGATGAACGGCTGTCTTTTGAAGACCATTTGACGGCCGTCTCCAGGAGAGCTTTCCACCAGGTTCGCCTGGTGCGCCAGTTGCGCCCCTTTCTGGACCGAGATGCCCTATGCACGGTCACTCACGCCCTCGTGACGTCTCGCCTGGATTACTGCAACGCTCTCTACATGGGGCTCCCCTTGAGGGGCATCCGGAGGCTTCAGTTAGTCCAGAATGCGGCTGCGCGGGTGATAGAGGGAGCCCCTCGTGGGTCCCGTGTGACACCTATCCTGCGCAGACTGCACTGGCTACCTGTGGCCTTCCGGGTGCGCTTCAAGGTTTTGGTAACCATCTTTAAAGCGCTCCATGGCATAGGGCCGGGCTATTTACGGGACCGCCTGCTGCTACCAAATACCTCTCACCGACCCGTGCGCTCTCACAGAGAGGGACTCCTCAGGGTGCCGTCAGTGAGGCAATGTCGTCTGGCAACGCCCAGGGGAAGGGCCTTCTCTGTGGGGGCTCCCACCCTCTGGAACGAACTCCCTCCAGGACTTCGTCAACTTCCGGACCTCCGAACCTTCTGTCGCGAGCTTAAAACACACTTATTCATCTGCGCAGGACTGGATTAGATTTTAAATTTACTGGTTTTAAATGGGTTTTATTATTTATATAGTTTTTAATAATTCGGCTATGTAGAATAAGTTTTTTAATTTATTTTAGTCTGTATTTATATGTACTTTTTACTTGCCTGTGAACCGCCCTGAGTCCCTAGGGAGATAGGGCGGTATATAAATGTGAAAAATAAAAAAAAATAAAAATAAATAAATTTCGATTGCTAAGAAAGACGGTTGTGACGCCCCGTTTCTTGCCACTGTCGCTAAGTGAATTCCTGCCATTGTTCAGTTAGTAACACAGCCGCTAAGCGAATCTGGCTTCTCCATTGACTTTGCTTCATGGGAAGGTCGCAAAAGGGGGATTACGTGACCCCAAGACCCCAAGGTCGCAACCGTCATAAATATGAGTCGGTCACTAAAAATCTGATTTTTGATCATGTGACCATGGGGAGGTTGCAACGGTCGTAAGTGTGTGACAATTGGACATAAGACTGACCAGTGACATTGTAACTCTGAACGGTCACTAAGCGAACTGTCGTAAGTGAAGGATCTTGGAAGTCCTGTAATGAGTAGGTTCTGGGCTGGCTTTGTTACTGTAGGGAGAAGAGGAGCCCTGAGAGCTCATGGGACAATCCCGATCTTCTCTCCAAGTTGTCACAGAATTGTGTTTTTTTTAAAATAATCACAAAAAAGGAGATTGTGTAGGAGAAGACTCAATAGTAGTAACTGTGAGAGGGATCTTGGAGTCCTAGTGGATAACCATCTAGATATGAGCCAGCAGTGTGTGGCAGCTGCCAAAAAAGCCAACACAGTTCTGGGCTGCATAAACAGAGGGATAGAATCAAGATCACGTGAAGTGTTAGTGCCACTTTATAAGGCCTTAGTAAGGCCACACTTGGAATATTGCATCCAGTTTTGGTCTCCACGATGTAAAAAAGATATTGAGACTCTAGAAAGAGTGCAGAGAAGAGCAACAAAGATGATTACGGGGACTGGAGGCTAAAACATATGAAGAACGGTTGCAGGAACTCGGTATGTCTAGTTTAATGAAGAGAAGGACAAGGGGAGACATGATTGCAGTGTTCCAATATCTCAGGGGTTGCCACAAAGAAGAGGGAGTCAAACTATTCTCCAAAGCACCTGAGGGTAGAACAAGAAGCAATGGGTGGAAACTAATCAAGGAGAGAAGCAACTTAGAACTTTCCTGACAAGTTAGAATAGAATAGAATAGAATTTTTATTGGCCAAGTGTGATTGGACACACAAGGAATTTGTTTTGGTGCATATGCTCTCAGTGTACATAAAAGAAAAGATACGTTCATCAAGGTACAACATTAAAACACAATTGATGATCAATATATCAATGTAAATCATAAGGATTGCCAGCAACAAGTTATAGTCATACAGTCATAAGAACAATCAATAAATGGAACAACTTGCCTGCAGAAGTTGTGAATGCACCAACATGGAAATTTTTAAGGAAATGTTGGATAGCTATTTGTCTGAAATGGTGTAGGGTTTCCTGCCTGGGCAGGGGGTTGGACTAGAAGACCTCCAAGGTCCTTTCCAACTCGTATTATTATGTTATGTTATGTTAAGACATGGAAAGACATGTGGTGGAGTCACACTTGGTTTCTCTCCTGATCCCAACTGAGTTGGGGAACGTTGACCATGGTTGAGCTCTCGCCTTGCCTTGGGGACCTTCAGGATGTGTCTTCAGAAACGTGTCTCTATATCTAGAGATAGAGGAGGGAGCAAGGAAGTAACTTTTCTGAGGACTTTCCTAAAAAATTTATCGACCAAGGAAAGCCGGTTTCTAATCCAGGCTGTTGTTATTCTTCTCAGCTCAACCAGGAAGGGGAAACAGGGTGTATGGCTGGTCTAGCGGTCTCTTTACGTGTCAACTTAAGGCTTGTTTCAGCTTTTAAGACTTGTGGACTTCAATTCCCAGAATTCCCCAACATGGCTGGTTGGGGTATTCTGGAAGTTGAAATCCACAAGTGTTAAAATCGACAAGATCCCTGGATTAAATTATTCTTCCTGAGTTCAGGACTCCATAACGTGAGGGGACTTCAAGCAGAATCTGGGAGTTGCGTCTTTCTGAAATGGAAGGATATGTGTTTGTCTGAATCGGGAAGCTTCGTTGCTCCAGGATTGTTATCGTGTGTGAAGGCTTTCAGTCCCATCCATATGTGTTGGTCTGCATCCTTGATCTAATGAATGTTGATTGACCGCTGTGAGTTGTCCAGGTCAGGGGTCTCCAACCTTGGCAACTTTAAGCCTGGAGGACTTTAACTCCCAGAATTCCCAAGCCAGCTCTGCTGGCTGGGGAATTGTGGGAGTTAAAGTCCTCCAGGCTTAAAGTTACCAAGGTTGGAGACCCCTGGTCCAGGTGACACTGTCATTTCAAGTGAAGATCTTGAGAACTTGGTGGCTCCTCTCTTGCTTCCTGCAGCCTGCCTTTGTGTTGTCACCCTTGACTTTCACTGTTGTCTTAACTTGGCCCAAAATCAGAAGATATTAAGATCTCATCGCTGGGCTGCTTAAGTCAACCGCTTCTTCTTTTCACTCGACGTGACTTCAGGGCTCTTCAGCCAACAGTTGTCATCTTCCTTTCTCCTTAATGACAGGTTAGGAACCAACCCAACTGGAAGTATCTCTTAGGTTACCGTGACCTACTAACAGTTTTAATTGCATGGTGCTCCACCCAAGGAGTCCTGAAGGTTGAAGGTCTTCTTACAATTTCCACCAACTCTTCCAAAAGTGACTTGAATTGCCAGAGGAGATTTTATTTTCATCAAGCTTTTTCTCTTGAACTCGTGTCTTTCTCCTGGTGTGTTAGCAAGCATGTTGAGAACCAACTTAGAAGGAAAGAGAAAATATTCCGACCCGTGAGAACAATGGATCAGTGATGTAGCCTGGAGTTATGGATGCTGCATCAATGGAGGTTTTCAGTGAAATACTGCTAGGCCTCAACCTATGACCACAATTGAGCCCAAAATTTCTGTTGTTAGGCGAGACCGATGCTAAATGAATCTTGCCTGATTTTACAACCTTCCTTGCTGCAGCTGTTATGTTAGTAACAGTTCCGCATTGGCTTTGCTTGTCAGAAACTGGCTGGGAAGATTGCTGGATAGAACACAATGCCAAAAGAAGGGAGGGAGGGAGGGAAGGAAGGAAGGAAAAGAAAGAAAGAAAGATTTAAAAAGAAAGAAAAAAGAAAGAGATAGAAAATTTAAGAAAGGAAAGAAAGAAAAAGAAAGAACAAACAAACAAAGATTGATTTAAGGAGAAAGAAAGATTTAAGAAAGGAAAGAGAACGAGAAAGAAAGAAAACAAAGAAAGATTGATTGATTTTTACTGTTTTAGTGATCAGGCCATGATAATATTTAGTCTTAACTGGGTTTTAATGCTTATTTATTATATTGTTTTAATATGCCTGTGAACTGCCCTGAGTCCTACGGGAGATGGTGCGGTATATAAGTATGATTAATAAATAAATAAAAATAAATAATTTAAGGAGAAAGAAAGATTTAAGAAAGGAAAGAGAAAAAGAAAGAGAGAAAACAAACAAAGATAGATTGATTTAAGGAGAAAGAAAGGAAAGAAAGAAAGATTGATTTAAGGAGAAAGAAAGAAAGATTTAAGAAAGGATAGAAAGAAAGGGCAATCCTCAACCACACAAGCAAAGGCTCCTGCCATTCCTCCACCATGCGTAGATCAAGGGTGCGTGTGAATGGGCAGCCCCGGGTGTGAGAGGAGGAGGAGGCGATGACGTCATGATCCCCGTATGAGACTTTTGGACGTGTCCGGTTCCCACGCAGGACGCTCCACGCGGGGCCCTTCGGATGTCCTGCGTCCTCCTGCTCTTGGGTGATTTCCCCCCCCTTCCTGCCAGCTGCTCACCTACTCATCCCCGTTGTTTCTGGGAACGCAATTTGGCAACTGGCGCTCCGGGAAAACCAGTTGCGGGAAAGTTGGAAATGAACCTCCCCGGTTTTTTTATTACTGTCCCCTCCCTGCCCTTGAGAAAGAAAGAAGAAAAAAAGCAGAATATTTGCACCTCAGTCTGCAATCTTCTGCTAGTCTTGCAAAAGGAAGAATTCCAGCTGCAGCCTGCAGAGCGAAGGAATTGGCTGTTTTTACGGGGTTCGCCCCCCCCCAAAAAAACGTTTTATTCAAAAACTTTATTCAAAAGTAGCCCTCGACTTACAACCGTTCGTTTAGTGACTGTTCAAAGTTACAACACTAAAAAAGGGACTTGCCACCTTTTTCACACTTACAACCAATTGCAGCATCACGTGAACAAAATTTGGACATTTACCGACGGACTCGTACTTACGACGTTGCAGTAAAAAACACAAGTTACATTTAAGTTAAAATTACATGCAAACAGTTGTAAGGTTCATATATGTTATTTTAATATTTAATGTTTTATCTTGTTTTTAACTTGGTGCTAAGACGCCAGAGTCATCTCTAGGAGAGATAGAAGAGATATAAATTAAATAAGTGAAATAAATAATTTTAAAAGCTAAAAGAGATATATAAGATACCCAAAGTTTAAAAAAAGAAACTTAAAAAAAAAGCTTATTGCAAGGGATAAAAGATTTAAAAAGTTTAAAAAACAGAATCGTTAATATATGGTAATTAAAACTATCCTAGACCAAAACACAACTAATAAATTATATATTCATTAAAGCTCATTATTTTTCTGGCAACTGCGATAATTTTTGGCCCTACTTATAGTCCTTAATTTACAGCCTTTCATTTAGTGACCAATCAGACTTACAACACCACTGAGAAAAGTGACTTACAACCAGTCCTCACACTTACGACCGTTGCAGAATCCCCATGGTCGCGTGATCAAAATTCAGACGCTTGGCAAGTGTCTCGTATTTATGACGGTTGCAGCGTCCTGGGATCATGTGATCCCCTTTTGCGACCTTCCGACAAACCAAGTCAATGGGGAATCCAGGTTCACTTTATGACCAAAGTGATTCACTCAACATCTGTGGCACAAAAGGTCATAAAATGAGGAAGAACTCAGTTAACAAGTGTTTCACTTAGCAAAGTAAATGCTGGTTCCAATTATGGTTGTTAAGTCGAGGACTGCCTGTAATTTTGAAGGTGATGGCCGTTTTTGGAGGTACAAAACTGACCGTTCTCATTCAGAAGTTTTTTTCCTTCCTCCTTGCAAAATGGGGAATATTTCAGCTTTATTTGCAGAGACGAAAATCCTTCCCACCAAAAACCAAAATATTTGTCCCTTCTTTCCCCCTTCTTCCACAGGAACCCCCCACCCTGAGGGAACTCTGAAATCCAGCTTGGGAAATTAAGTTCCCACGCTTCGGTGTATGTGTGCAAAAATCAAACTCTTAGAGTTCGCAGAGAAAGGGATCTTAAGGGATCTCCAACACACACACCTCCATTTTGTTCAGCGGATATGCAGGGTTTGGGGCGAGCTCCCCCTTAGGATGACAGGCATGCTCAATACAGGTAGTCCTCATTTTACAGCAGTTCATTTAGTGACTGCTTGAAGTATCAGCGGCACCTAAGCCACTTAGGACCGTTTTTCACACTTAATGACCATTGTAGCATCCTCGTGGTCATGTGATCAAAACACTTGGCAACTGACTCATATTTATGACGGGTCGCAGTGTCCTGGGGGGGTGTCACACGATCCCCTTCCGCGACCTTGTGACCAGCAAAGTCAATGGGGAAGCCGGGTTCACTTAACGACCATGTCACTAACTGCCGTGATTCACTTAACAACTATTGGAAGAAAAATTGTCAAATGGGGTGAAATTTCTCTCTTAAGCAACGTATATTTTGGGCTCAATTGTGGTCGTAAGTCGAGGACTAGCTGTATCGGCAAAGGGTTTAAATACTTGCCCCTGTGTCTAGATTAACAAGGGACCAACCCCCCCTTTTTTTGATGGGGTCCTTCCTACAACTTCTCTTTGGGGTGTTGGAGGGAAAACCCAGGGAAAGAGATCAGGAGTTTGTGGGTGTGGCGTTTTGCCCCAGGCCTTTTCCCAACTTTCACACGTGGAAGACAACAAAACCCAGCCCGATTTTCTTGCATAAGATGGGGTGCTTTTAATTTCATTTGGGAGGGGCTCCTGAGAGGCCCTGGGGGTCTCTGGGGTTACTGGGGGGGGGGAGTTGAAATTTCTGGGTGGTGATTCTGCAAGGGAAAAGACTGGCTTGCCTATGTTTAATTTATTTTATTTTGTATTATTTTGTTTTGTTTTTTGTCTTTTTATTTATTTATTTATTTTGTTATTATTTCATTTATTGTTGGCTTATTTTATTCCGGGCTTGATTTATTTATTTATTTTAAAAAAAATTGCTTTGTTGCCTGTTTTGCTTTTTCATCTTTTGGGGGTTTTTTTAATTTCATTTTTTTTGCTTTTATTTGGCATTTTATTTCGCATATTATTTTATTGTATTCTTTATTTCCCCCCCGCCCCCTTTCCTCTTGTTTTCTTTTCTGTTCTCTTTTTCATTTTGTCTTTATTTCATTTTGTATCTTATTTTTATTTTATTCCGGCTTGATTTATTTATTTATTTATTTATTTATTTATTTATTTATTTTATTATTTTTATTTTGCCTATTTCATATGTGTGTGTGTATAATAAAATAATAAAAATTGAATAAAATTATAAATAAATTTTATTCGTTTTTTTATTTTATTATTTTATTTTGTATCTTATTTTTATTGTATGCATCTTAATTCACATTTCAGGACTGCCCATTTCATGGTTGAGACTGTGACATGGTTAATCTAAGCCAGGGGTGTTCAAATTTGGCAACTTTAAGACTTGTGGACTTCAACCGCCAGAATTCCTCAACCAGCTTTGCTTACTCTCTTGTAATCCCTTCCTCTGCAATCTGAGGAATTTGGGGAGTTGAAGACCACAAGTCTTAAAGTTGCCAAGTTTGGACACCCCTGATCTAAACCGATGCCTCCCACCCACCCATCCCCACCCAGCAGAAATATACAAATCTTTGCAACTCCATTAAACGCCCCCCTGCACCAGCTCCATTGGACCCCTGTGAAATAATGCTGCCCCCCCTTGGGACATGCGGTGAGACCGGACTTCATAGCAGCTGGCATCTCTCGTTCTGCCTTAGGACACAGGTTGGCTCTTAAAGTTGGAGATGTCCTTTCAGTTTGCAAATTTTTATCAGCTTATTGAAATATAAAATGCAAAGGAAAATAAAAATCATGGGAAACTGAGGGAAGGAAAAAAGGGAAGGAAAGAGAAAAGGTAGAAGGGGAAAAAAGAAAGAAAAGGCGTGGACTTTCAACTCTTTTTAGCCTACTAGAAGATAACAATATTAGAGCTACAACTTTTTACACATTAGTACAGGGGTCTCCAACCTTGGCAACTTTAAGCCGGGAGGACTTCAACTCCCAGAATGGTTGGAGACCCCTGCATTAATATATATCGTCCATTTCTATAACAACAAATCGTATCTAATTGGCAAAAATCAAACCAAAATCAAAGTTTCCTGGTTTTTCCATCCCAAGCACAAAATCCAGAAGCGATGTCCAAATAAAACCACGATTAGATCTAACAATAAAGCAATCGATTTAGCCACCTCTGCTTTGCCTTCCCGGCTGTGGAAATAATATATATTTCTGTTTGCCTTTATCCATCTTTGCAAACTGTCATCGTTTATATTGAAAAAATTCACCCTGGGCTTTCAGATTCTTTAACCTTAAAGGGAAGAGAGAAAAAAAACACAAAACAGGTTAAAAAAAAAGTGTATTATTTGTGGTTGTAAAGTTGTTATCTTCTACTGTGTTAAAGAGTTGGAAATTTTCTCTCCTTCTTTCCCCTCTTTACACTATATTTCTTTTTTTTCCTCTCCTCCTCTTAGTTTTCCACTACTTTTTAAATTTTCCTTTCTATTTTATATTTTGAAAAACCAATAAAAAGATTTTTTAAAAGGGATGTATTAGAACTTACAGATTTTAGAAATGTGATTTATTTTTTTTTTGGTTTAAAAGAAAAAACTTGGAGTTGTCGTTCAACTAGCATGTTTTTCATATAATGGTGCCTCTCTGAATTTCCTGCTGGCGTAATGACAGTTTGCTCATCCAGCGTGTTGTATTTTTATTTTAAATTGCACATGGATTAAGCGTGCAAAGACATCTGAATTTTCATTCAGGAGAAACCGCGATTTCCCAGGTGCGCCGTGATGGGTGAAGGTGAGGATGGATCTCCAGAGGAAAGGAGCTAAAATGAGGGGGGGGGTTGGTGCTGAAAGGAGCTGAAATGAGGGGGAGGCTGTGTCTTTTTTTTCCCCCCAATAACATATTTAATGTACCATCATATACAATTAATCGGACCTGCCCGGTCACCACCCCCTTCCTACTCTCTTCCCTTCTCTACCTTCTTCTACTTTCCACGACCATCCTCCCCTTCTCTTATCTACCTCCTCTCCTCCTTCCTCCCTACTCCTTTCTTCTCCCTCTTCTATCCCTCTTCCTTCCTTTCCTCTTCCTCCTCTTCTCTTTCCTACCTCCTTCTCTCTTCTACTTCCTTCTTTCCCATCATTCTGAAATGATAGCCAGGCAGCTCCGATCATACATTGATTATACATCTTCAATCATCTCTGTACATTAACCATCAATCCATTTTCTACCTCATCCCCCCTCCCCTCCCTCCCCTCCCCCCACCCCCCAAGACTTCCCAGAACCGAATACAGGGTATAAAACTAACAATCAAAAATTAAAATATAACACAAATCATAATCCATAGTCACTCCTTAAAACCTCGACTCCCCGATCTCAGAAATTTCCAATTGAGTTCGTATTTGTTCTTCATTAAAGTACATAGTTTTTAATATCCAACCTTCATCAATCAGTACCAAAACAACGTTCCATCTTCCAATATTCACCAAGGATTCTTCTGAAATGTCTTTCTTCCTTAAGCATTCTCTCAAGAATAGTTCATATTTCCAACTTAATTTCTTAAATTTTACTGTCCAGCCTCCAAGGATAAACAATAATCCATCTTTTCATATCTTCGGTATCATTTACATACATCAAATCAGATTACAAATATTATTATTAATCCTATGTTATCTCCACAATATATCAATTGTAATAATTAAAATCTTCACTTTACCTTACTTACGGGACCCCGTAATCAAAAGACCCCACTGCCCACCCCTTCGCCATCGGGACCTTGTTTCTGTGGGGTGCATCTAATCCTCGATTTATAGCCATTCGTTTAATGACCGAAATGACAACAACACTGAAAAGAGTCACTTGGGATCGTTGTTCACACTTACGACCCCCTGCTCAGTTGATCAAAATTTGGACGCTTGGCAACCGACTCGTATTTATGACGGTCGCAGTGTCCCGGGGTCACGTGAGCCCCTTTTGGTGACCTTCTGACTACCAGAGTCAACGTTGGGAAAGCCAGATTCACTTAACAACCTTAATAGATGCAGTGCTTCACTTAACCACGGTGGGAAGGAGGGCCGTAAAAGGAGGCAAACCTCCCTTTAAGAACCGTCTTGCTTAGCAAGGGAAATTTGGGGCTCGCTTGGGGTCGTATGTCGAGGACTACCAGGGTTAATGGCTTTGGGAGAGAGAAGGGAGAGCCACGGACTGCGTAACCAACATGTAACCGAGTGATTCAAATATTCTGTGACGTGTGAAGATGGAGCTTCAGGCTTTTTCTGGGGGAGTCTGTTGGGGTGGGGGCGGAAGAGACCCTGGTATCCCAACTCCCTGGCCATCCAGGTCAACTTTCTGTGGTGTAGAAGGGGGCCAGATTTAACGGTCTGTGTGAATGGCCTTGAGAGAAAGAAGTGAGAGTGGTGTGGAACGGTAAAGGGTCTCCTGTTTGAGGAGGGGGTTGGACTAGAAGACCTCTGAGGTCCCTTCCAGCTCAGGTATTCTGCTCTGGATAACTGAGAAAGAAAAGGTCTCCCAGTCCATACAAAAAAAGGGAGGGCGTGGGAAGCATTTCAGTAAGTCCCCTCCCTAGTTTACCCATGAGTAAAAGTAGAGGAGAGGAAAAGTAACCGAATAACAGAGTTGGAAGGGACCTTGGGGGTCTTCTAGTCCAACCCCCTGCTCAAGCAGGAGACCCGATACCATTTCAGACTAATAGCTGTCCGGTCTCTTCTTAAAAGTGGTTCCAGTGATGAAGCATCCACAACTTCTGGTGGCAAGTTGTTCCACTGATTAATGGTTCTCACTGTCAGGAAATTTCTCCTGGATTAGTTTCCATATATTGTTTCTTGTTTTGGGTCTCCAACCTTGGTCCCTTTAAGAACCGTCTTGCTTAGCAAGGAAATTTGGGGCTCGCTTGGGGTCGCATGTCGAGGACTACCAGGGTTAATGGCTTTGGGAGAGAGAAGGAGAGCCACGGACTCGTAACCAACATGTAACCGAGTGATTCAAATATTCTGTGACATGTGAAGATGGAGCTTCAGGCTTTTTCTGGGGGAGTCTGTTGGGGTGGGGGCGGAAGAGACCCTGGTATCCCAACTCCCTGGCCATCCAGGTCAACTTTCTGTGGTGTAGAAGGGGGCCAGATTTAACGGTCTGTGTGAATGGCCTTGAGAGAAAGAAGTGAGAGTGGTGTGGAACGGTAAAGGGTCTCCTGTTTGAGGAGGGGGTTGGACTAGAAGACCTCTGAGGTCCCTTCCAGCTCAGGTATTCTGCTCTGGATAACTGAGAAAGAAAAGGTCTCCCAGTCCATACAAAAAAAGGGAGGGCGTGGGAAGCATTTCAGTAAGTCCCCTCCCTAGTTTACCCATGAGTAAAAGTAGAGGAGAGGAAAAGTAACAGAATAACAGAGTTGGAAGGGACCTTGGAGGTCTTCTAGTCCAACCCCCTGCTCAAGCAGGAGACCCAATACCATTTCAGACTAATAGCTGTCCGGTCTCTTCTTAAAAGTGGTTCCAGTGATGAAGCATCCATAACTTCTGGTGGCAAGTTGTTCCACTGATTAATGGTTCTCACTGTCAGGAAATTTCTCCTGGATTAGTTTCCATATATTGTTTCTTGTTTTGGGTCTCCAACCTTGGTCCCTTTAAGAATTGTGGACTTCAACTCCCAGAGTCCCTCAGCCAGCAAAGCTGGCTGAGGAACTCTGGGAGTTGAAATCCACAAGTCTTAAAGGGACCAAGGTTGGAGACCCCTGCTTTGGAGAATAGCTTGACTCCTTCTTCTTTGGGGCAACCCCTGAGATATTGGAAGACTGCTATCATGTCACTCCTAAGTCCTTCTTTTCATTAAACGAGACATACCCAATTCCTGCAAAATGTTTTCAGTGTTGCAAGAAGAGGACAGACCTGGGAGTCCTAGTTCTGCGTCTTCTCGGGACTACCTTGCAGGGCTAACTTAACACCCGCTGTTTTTGTTGCGGGAAGCCTGGTTTGACCAGGGACAGTTGTGGGTGCAACGAAATCTTGGTACCAGGTTCTCAAACTGACATCCCAGCTTTGGTTGGATCATAGTACACATAGTCCTTGACTTACAACAGTTCATTGAGTGACCTTCCAAAGAGACAACGTTGGTTAGGACCGTTTTTCACACTTGCGACCGTTGCAGCATGGTCACAGGATCAAAATTTGGAGGCTTGGCAACTTGACTCGTAGTTATGATGGTTGCAGTGTCCTGGGGTCACACGACCCCCTTTTGTGGCCTTTGGATGAGCAAAGTCAACGGGGAAGCCCAGATTCACTTAACAACCATGGGAGGGAAGGTCATAAATTGGGACAAAATTCACATAGCAAACGTCTCCCTTGGCTGGAAAAATTTTGGGCTCAATTATGGCCGTAAGTCGAGGATCTACCTGTAACCTCCTAAATCTCTTGAGGATTGAGAGTTGAGCTGGAGAGGCTGTTTCGGGGGAGACACCTTCTGGGGTTCTCTGTAGATCCCTGTCAAAGTTTTTGGGATCTTTTGAAATCTATTGGATCTTTCTCCATCCTCCTATCATTCTATTTCCAGGAAGTCATTCTAGGCTTTAGGACAACTTTAAAATTTGTGGACTTCAGCTCCCAGAATTCCCCGATCAGCATAGCTTACTCTCTTGTAATCCCTTCCTCTGCAATCTCTCCAGTTTAGGTGGTAAGAGAAAAAGAAACAAGCATGGCTGGCTGGGGAATTCTGGGAGTTGAAGTCCACAGGTCTTAAAAAGTTGTCAAGGTTGTAGACCCCTGCTTTTGAGGAGGTACCTGGAGAAACTCAGCAAAAGTCCCCCCACCCCACTTTCCTGATTGGGATGATATAAATGCTGGTTCTGGTGGGGGAGGGGTCATGATTTTGTCGGATCTGGACTGTGTGACGTGGCTCACTTTCTCGAGCTGCCCGAGTGTGAGGAAAGCATGGTTTAAGCAAGAAAGCTGAAATTTAACTCTGGAGCTTCCCAGATAAGAAAAGATAGTTATTTGGTTAGATTGACATCTCGCCTTTTGTGCAAGAATTCATGGCCACAACTGTAAAATTCCCTCCCCCTCTTTTCCCAACCACCGCAACCCAGTAAAGACTGGGAAAAAAGGAATTTCCCAGTTCACCCAATTAGCCGCTGGGGCTGGGGCTGGATTTCAAACCTGACACCTACCTCCTTGTGCCCGTGCAACTCCTAAACCATTTTACACACACAAACACACCCTCTTTCTTTAAAACAGAATGGCATTTTTATTTTTTTATTTACATTTATATTCCGCCCTTCTCCGAAGACTCAGGGCGGCTTACAGTGTGTAAGGCAATAGTCTCATTCTATTTGTATATTTTTACAAAGTCAACTTATTGCCCCCCCAACAATCTGGGTCCTCATTTTACCTACCTTATAAAGGATGGAAGGCTGAGTCAACCTTGGGCCTGGTGGGATTCGAGCCTGCAGTAATTGCAGGCTACTGTGTTCTAATAACAGGCTCTTAACAGCCTGAGCTATCCCGGCATTGGAGACCATTCTTCCTTTCCATCAAAATCTCTAGGGTGCTGGCAGCGCAGGTAGTCCTTGACTTACGACGGTTCATTTAGTGACCGGTCAAAGTCACAACGGCACTGAAAAAAGCAACTTAGGACCGTTTTTCACACTTACGACCGTTGCAACATCCCCTCGGTCACGTAATCAAAATTCGGACGCTTGGCTTCATATTTATGACGGACGCCGTGTCCCGGGGAGGTCACGTAACCCCCCCCCTTTTGCGACCTTCGGACGAGGAAAGTCAGTGTGGGGGTGGGGGAAGCCAGATTCATTTAACAACCATATTAGTAACTTGATTCACTTAATAACTGTGGCAAGGAAAGTCGTAAAACGAGGCAAACACTGAACAAACGTCTCACTTAGTGATCTCCGTTTCCATCCCTAAGCAAGACAGTTGATTAAATGAGTTGGGTCCTATTTTCTGATCCTTTTTTTGCCAAGGTTGTTAAGCAAATTATCCAAGTTGTTAAGTGAACTGTATGGTCATTAAGCAAATCTGGTTTCAGCTCTGGGAGGAAAGATGTGGAGACTGCAGAAAGAGCGCAGCGAAGAGCAGCCAAGAGGATCAGGGGGCTGCAGGCCAAGGCAGGAAGCAGAAACAAATGTGTGTCTTAAGTCACCTTTAAGACAAACACACTTGTGGCTGCAAAAGCTGACGCACAAATAAATGTGTTGACTTGTTAAGGTGATGCAAACTATCGCACTCACAATAGCCCTTAGATTTGGGTGTCTACCTCTTCACCGGGCTTTGCACCCCACACTAAGCGGTTTACCCTCACCGTCTGGATCCTCATTTTATCGGCCTCGGAAGGATGGAAGGCTGGGTTAGTCTTGAGCAGGTGGGAATCGAACTGCTGGCAATGGGCAGAGTCAGCCTGCAGAACTGCATTCGAAGGAGGGAGGCAGGGAGGGAAGAAGGAAGGAAGGAAGGAAGAAAAGGAGATGAGAATGAGAGGGAAGGAAGGAAGGAAGGAGATGGGAATGAGAGGGAAGGAAGGAAGGAAGAGAAAGGAGATGGGAAGGAGAGGAAGGAAGGAAGAGAAAGGAAGGAGAAGGAAGGAAGGAAGGAAGGAAGGAAGGAAGGAAGAAAGAAAGGAAATGGGAATGAGGGAAGGAAGGAAATGGAATGAGAGGGAAGGAAGGAAGATGAGAGAAGGAAGGAGAAGGAAGGAAGAGAAAGGAAGGAGAAGGAAGGAAGGAGAGGGAATGAGAGGGAAGGAAGGAAGAAAGAAAGAAAGGAAATGGGAATGAGGGAAGGAAGGAAGGAAGAGAAAGGAGATGGGAAGGAGAGGGAAGGAAGGAAAGAAAGGAAGGAAGGAGAGGGAATGAGAGGGAAGGAAGAAAGAAAGAAAGGAAGGAGAGGAAGGAAGGAGATGGGAATGAGAGGAAGGAAGGAAGAAATAAAGAAAGGAGATGGGAAGGAGAGGAAGGAAGGAAGGAGATGGGAAGGAGGAAGGAAGGAAGGAAGGAGATGGGAATGAGGGAAGGAAGGAAGGAATGAGAGGAAGGAAGGAAGGAAGAGAAAGGAGATGGGAAGGAGAGGAAGGAAGGAAGAAGGAAGGAGAAGGAAGGAAGGAAGGAAGGAATGAGAGGAAGGAAGGAAGAAAGAAAGGAAATGGGAATGAGGGAAGGAAGGAAATGGAATGAGAGGAAGGAAGGAAGGAAGAAGGAAGGAGAGGAAGGAAGGAAGAGAAGGAAGGAAGGAAGGAGGGAATGAGAGGAAGGAAGGAAGAAAGAAAGGAAATGGGAATGAGAGGAAGGAAGGAAGGAAGAGAAAGGAGATGGAAGGAGAGGAAGGAAGGAAGAAGGAAGGAAGAGGGAATGAGAGGAAGGAAGGAAGAAAGAAAGAAGGAAGGAAGGAAGGAAGGACAATGGATGGAAACTCATCAAGGAGAGAAGCAACCTGATATTGAGAAATTTCCTGACAGTGAGGACTATTAACCAGTGGAACTGCTTGCCCCCAGAAATTGTGGCTGGAGGTTTTTAAGAAGGGGCTGGACAGCCATTTGCCGAAAGTGGTCGAGGGTCTCCTGCTTGAGCAGAGTAGAAGACCCCCAGGGTCCCTCCCAGCTCCCTTATTCTGTCACTCCAAACGGAGTAGCTGCTGGCAGAGGACCTGTTGCAACGGATCTGGTAGGTTAGCCCGTTAACCTTCTTCAAAGCCTTCTGGGCTGCTCAGCCGGTTCTTGTGCATCTTGTGGCAAGGAGTTGCCCTAATTGCCTCAGATCCTCTTGAAGGAAGGAGGACTTTCCCTCTACGGCCGGCTGGGCACCTTCCGCTACTCAGCTTCCTTGGGGAGGAGGACCGAGGAAGGTTGAGGGGACGGCCAGCAGCTCTTGCATGCTCAGGGAACCTGCTTCGGCTGCCCCTCCTGAAGGGCTGGGCTGCTGGGAGACGGTGCTGGGTTTGCGGCTTTCCTTGAGTTGCTTGTCGGATTTTAGTGAACTTTCTCCACAGGACAAGTTCTCTCTGCAGATGCAGGTTTACTGAAAGCCACAAGGTCATCCCCATTTCTTTCCCCTTCCCCTTCCCCTTCCTCCTCCTTCTTCTTCCCTTTCTCTTCCTCCTCCTCCTCCTCCTCCTCCCCCTTCCCCTCTTCCTCCTTCTTCTCCTTACCCTTCCCCACCTCCTCCTCCTCCTCCTCCTTTTCCTTCCCCTTTTCCTCCTCTTCCTCCTTCCCCTTCTCCTCTTCCTTCTCCTCATTTTCGGCCTCGGAAGGTGGGAAGGCTGGGTCAGTCTTGAGCAGGTGGGAATCGAACTGCTGGCAATGGGCAGAGGCAGCCTGCAGAACTGCATTCGAAGGAGGGAGGCAGGGAGGGAAGAAGGAAGGAAGGAAGGAAGGAAGGAAGGAAGGAAGGAAGGAAGGAAGGAAGGAAAGGAAGGAAGGAAGGAGATGGGAATGAGGGAAGGAAGGAAATGGGAATGAGAGGGAAGGAAGGAAGGAAAGAGAAAGGAGATGGGAAGGAGAGGGAAGGAAGGAAAAAGAAAGGAAGGAGAAGGAAGGAAGGAAGGAGAGGGAATGAGAGGGAAGGAAGGAAGAAAAGAAAGAAAGAAAGAAAGGAGATGGGAATGAGGGAAGGAAGGAA
Source organism: Ahaetulla prasina (assembly GCF_028640845.1). Lineage (NCBI taxonomy): Eukaryota > Metazoa > Chordata > Lepidosauria > Squamata > Colubridae > Ahaetulla > Ahaetulla prasina. The sequence goes on from NC_080544.1 coordinate 113,322,459, forward strand.
ATGGGAATGAGAGGAAGGAAGGAAGGAAAGAAAGGAGATGGGAAGGAGAGGAAGGAAGGAAGAAGGAAGGAGAAGGAAGGAAGGAAGGAGAGGGAATGAGAGGGAAGGAAGGAAGAAAAGAAAGAAAGGAAATGGGAATGAGAGGGAAGGAAGGAAGGAAGAAAAGGAGATGAGAATGAGAGGGAAGGAAGGAAGGAAGGAGATGGGAATGAGAGGGAAGGAAGGAAGGAAAGAAAGAAAGAAAGGAGATGGGAATGAGGGAAGGAAGGAAATGGGAAGGAGAGGGAAGGAAGGAAAGAAATAAAGAAAGGAGATGGGAAGGAGAGGGAAGGAAGGAAGGAGATGGGAAGGAGAAGGAAGGAAGGAAGGAAGGAAGGAAGGAAGGACAATGGATGGAAACTCATCAAGGAGAGAAGCAACCTGATATTGAGAAATTTCCTGACAGTGAGGACTATTAACCAGTGGAACTGCTTGCCCCCAGAAGTTGTGGCTGGAGGTTTTTAAGAAGGGGCTGGACAGCCATTTGCCGAAAGTGGTCGAGGGTCTCCTGCTTGAGCAGAGTAGAAGACCCCCAGGGTCCCTCCCAGCTCCCTTCTTCTGTCACTCCAAACGGAGTAGCTGCTGGCAGAGGACCTGTTGCAACGGATCCGGTAGGTTAGCCCGTTAACCTTCTTCAAAGCCTTCTGGGCTGCTCAGCCGGTTCTTGTGCATCTTGTGGCAAGGAGTTGCCCTAATTGCCTCAGATCCTCTTGAAGGAAGGAGGACTTTCCCTCTACGGCCGGCCGGGCACCTTCCGCTACTCGGCTTCCTTAGGGAGGAGGACCGAGGAAGGTTGAGGGGACGGCCAGCAGCTCTTGCATGCTCAGGGAACCTGCTTCGGCTGCCCCTCCTGAAGGGCTGGGCTGCTGGGAAACGGTGCTGGGTTTGCGGCTTTCCTTGAGTTGCTTGTCGGATTTTAGTGAACTTTCTCCACAGGACAAGTTCTCTCTGCAGATGTAGGTTTACTGAAAGCCACAAGGTCATCCCCATCTCTTTCCCCTTCCCCTTCCTCCTCCTTTTTCTTCCCTTTCTCTTCCTCCTCCTCCTCCTCCTTCCCCTTCCCTTCTTCCTCCTTCTTCTCCTTACCCTTCCCCACCTTCTCCTCCTCCCCTTCCCCTCCTCCTCCTTTTCCTTCCCCCTTTCCTCCTCTTCCTCCTTCCCCTTCTCCTCCTCCTCCTCCTTTTCTTCCCCTTTCCTCCTCCTCTTCCTCCTCCTCCTCCTCCTCCTTTTCCTTCCCTTTTCCTCCTCCTCTCTTCCCCTTCTCCTCCTCCTTCTTCCTCCTCCTCCTCTTCCTCCTCCTTCCTCTTCCCCTTCTCCTCCTCATCTTCTTCTTTCTCCAACTCCTCCTCCTTCCCCTCCTCCTCTTCCTCTTCCTCCTTCTTCTTCCCCTTCACCTCCACTGCCTCCTTCCCCTTTTCCTCCTCTTCTTCTTCCTCCTCCTCCTCCTCCTCCTCCTTCCCCTTCACCTCCACTGCCTCCTTCCCCTTTTCCTCTTCTTCTTCTTCCTCCTCCTCCTCCTCTCTGCAAACCTTTAGCACTGTGATTTCAGTTGGACAATGAAACATCTGCAAAAAACCCAAGAAGCTCAGAGAGTACCAAGGACACCCCCCCCCCATAGTCCTCCTTTTTATCCTCCACTGCTTCTCCTCCTCAAAAATGGTCATGTCTAATTTTTCCTCCTCTTCCTCATCGAGTTTTCATTTCATGAAATGACATCCCCGTATATATATATATACAGTATATATTCCCTAAGGAGCAACCTCATGGAAGCTTTAGGAGGAAGGAAACTCTGGATGGAGAAGGCAAATTTGTTACTGTGGCAGGTCTCCTTTTCAAATTTGAAGAGCTAATTTGTGTTCAAGGGATTTGAAATGTGAACCGGTTCTGTGGAACAAGCATTTCGGTGAAATCTTCCCAGACTGGAAATCCCCTTAAAGTCTCCTGAACAAATAAGAAATGGAGTTTGCTTCGGTTCCGTTGTCTGACTGCCATTCCAAGTCTTGCCAAGTGCTTGCAATTTTGGGGAGGGGACGGGCGTCTGTGTATACATTAAACCAGCTTCCAAATATCATATCAAAGTCTGCAGCTCAGATGGCCCTGCTGAAGAAGTTTATTCAGCCTGCGTTTTGCAGCCTGCTAATTTTTTCTTTTTTTCTTTTTATTTCTTTTTGTCACAACAGTATACACAAACAATTATCATAGATAAAACAACATATCTTGAAGAAAATATATATATATATATATGAGTAAAAAAATATGCATCAACTATATTAATTTGATATAATGAAGGGAACAATAGGACAGGAATGGTAGGCACTTTTGTGCTCTTATGCACGCCCCTTTCTGAGCTCACACAGGAGTCAGGATGCAGCTGTCCTTCAAACACCGATTCTGAGTTTGCAATATATTATTTTGCCTAAATATGACCCATGGCGGTGGGGGGAGGGATTTGGACGTAAGAATCCAGGCCTGCCCTTATTAATTTATTTTCTCAGATTTGTCTGTTTCCTTACACGAAGGGCATAACCCACCCACCCCAGGAAGAGGCATGCAATTTAAATAAAAAATTAATATGGCTACAGGGAAGCCTTGGCTTGCAACCATTTGTTTAACGCTCATTCAAAGTTACAACAATTGAAAAAAGCAAGTTAGCAGATCGCAAGTGGTGGACATGTGGAAAAGCAAAGAATTACTGGACAAAAATACATACGTGGTTAGAAAAAATGTTGAAGCAACACCTAGATTATTATAAGCCAGAAATATTTTTGTTCGATGTAGTACCAGAGGAATGTGATAAAAGGGGCATATATTTAATACTATATGTTTTGACAGCAGCAAGAAACTTATTTGCACAGTATTGGGAAAAAATGAAAATACATCTATAGAAGAAGATGGAATTTTAAAAGATTTGGCCAATAAATTCTATTTTATTCTATTCTGTTCTGTTCTATTCTATTCTAGTCTATTCTAGTCTAGTCTAGTCTATTTAGATTGTGCAGAAATGGACAGATTGATGTTAAAGATAAAAGAAAGGGAAGATGCAGAGTATTTTTGAACATGGTATTTGTTTTACAAACGGTTGGATGACAGAGGTAGACATTAAGAGTTAGAAAAGTATTACTATATAAGCTAATTAGAATATAGAATAAATAGAGTTGGAAGGGACCTTGGAGGTCTTCTAGTCCACTGGTCACCAACTGGTGGTCCGTGGACCACTGGTGGTCCATGCGAAAATTTTGGTGGTCCACAGAAAGATTATTTGCATTTTTTTATATTGCACTAAATACTATTTATTTTTTAAAAAAATTCATATTAGTGCGCGGGATTTAAAATTATGAATTTGGTGGTCCCTGAGGTCCGAAAGGTTGGTGACCCCTGTAAATCTAGCCCAACCCCCTGCCTAGGCAGGAAACCCTACACCACTTCAGACAAATGCTTATCCAGCATCTTCTTAAAAACTTCCAGTTGACCCAGACAATACGCTGTTCACCAAGCACCTGTGTATGTAAATTGAAAATGTATAAATAAACTGATTAAAAAGAAAAAAGCGAGTTAGGAACCATTTTCCACACTTCACATCCCCGTGATCGCGTGATCAAAATCCGAACGCTTGGAAACTGGCATGTACTTATGACGGTTGCAGCCTTCCCGGGGGTCACATGATCCCCTTTGGCAAACTTCCGACAAGCAAAGTCAAACGGGAAGCCAGATTCGCTCAGTGACTGTTTCTCACTGAACAACGGAAGGGATTCGCTTCACGGTTGCGGCCGGAAAGGTCATAAAATGGGGACAAAGCACGCTTACCAACTTTCTCACTTAGCCACAGAAATGTTGGGGTTGCAAGTGGAGGAAAACCTGCACAATTTCATCCCCACAGCCGAAACGGGGTCAGCGAGGCTTTGTGAATGGACGCCAGTGAAGCTGTCCCTGGTCGTGCAGGTACAATCCAGCTACCTGGGAACCAAGTACTCTTGCAGGTGGCCGCTCCCAAAGACATCACCTGAAAAGGCTCCCAGGGTGGGGAAGGCAGAGCTGAAGGATCTCAAGGGGATGACAAACGGTGTCATTTCCCTGCCATGACATCTTAGTCATCCCGTCCCAAAAAGGTACGCGAAGGAGACCAGCTCTGTTCCGCTTGGCCACTGACTCACCTGGTCCTTGATGAGCTCATGTCTGCTCCTCAGGTATTTCTTGAAGGAAGACACTCCTTCCCCTTGGCTAGCCAGGACCCTGGTAACACTAACGGGACAGAATAACAGAGTTGGAAGAGACCTTGGAGGTCCTCTAGTCCAGCCCCTTGCTCAAGCAGGAGACCCTATATCATTTTTAAACCAATGGTTGTCCAATCTCTTCCTTGAAAGCCTCCATTGATGGAGCACCCACAACTTCTGGTGGCAAGCTGTTCTACTGGTTAATTGTTCTCCCTGTCAGGAAGTTTCTCTTTAATTCCATGTTGCTTCTCTCCTTGATGAGTTTCCACCCATTGCTTCTTGTCCTGCCTTCGGGTGTTTTGGAGAGTAGCTTGACCCCCTCTTCTTTGTGGGAATACTGGAAGACTGCTATCATGTCCCCCCTAGTCCTTCTTTTCATTAGATATACCCAATTTCTGCAACAGTTCTTGTATGTTTCAGCTTCCAGCCCCCTAATCATTTTTGTCATTTAGAGATGTTCTAAGGTTGAGTCCCATCTGCAGAGATGATCTGAAGACGCCTTTCCAACGCTTGTAGTTGGATTCACAAAACAACCCCAAGCTGGGTTAAAGAAGCAGAATGACTGTGGGTCCCCTAACCAGCTCGGTCTGGAATAACTGTAGACCCCAAGGCTCTTGATGTTGGAAAAGGCTGCTCCCAGTTGTAACTTAAAGGGCCAGCATGTGGCGTTTTGCAGGGCTTGGTATGTGTGAATCAGATGGACAGGCTTTTCAGTAGGCATTTTGCAAAAAAGTACAAAACCGGTTTTCTTTTTAGCGGTGAAATGCAACACTTGATTCTACTTTGGGTTTTAACTGCACCCTCCTTAACTCCTTTAAAAATAAACTCCGTCCACAAGATAAACAGCAATAACCAATTTACAGATTTTAATTTTCCCTTGGGTAACGGTCAAAGGAAATATGAGCCATGTTGTTAAGGAAGCAGTACTCTAAAATGTCTGAAACATTTAGGGTGGTAAGTTTCAAACTCGGTCACTTTAAGACCTGTGGACTTCAAATCCCAGAATTCCCCAGCCAGCTATGCCTATTGCTTTTCCGCTCACCTCTTAGAGCAGAGAGATTGCAGAGAAAGGGATTACAAGAGAGTAAACAGATCACAGTGGGGATACACGTTGAAAAGTGGTCGAGTTTGAAAAAACACCGATTTAAGAGCTCTTAAAAATGGAAGCCTTTGGTGAATCTTGTGTTAACCTAATAAATCTCGAGTTGGGTTTTCCATCCAAGGGTCTTCTCCTCCCTCCCACCCACCCCTGGAGTCTTCTCCGGAGCCCTGCAAGGTAGGCTGAGTCAAAAGGATGCAAAAGCCACTGAATTTCCTGTCCTCCTTTTCTCATCGACCCCATCGCTTCTTTCTCTGCCTCTCCGCCCCATCAGGGGGTTCATCAAGAGTTAAAAGAAGACGAAGAAGAAGAAGAGATTTAATTTTTAAAACATCCTCCAAGCTGCAGGCGATGTAGGTGAAACAGTGTGTTTTTGGAGATGAATGTTCTTGCAAGAGGCAAGACTCAGCTTGCAAGGAACATCTGCACCCAATCTCTTCGGTACGGGACGTGTTTGTGAGTCGGAGCCTGCTCCGACTTGTTGCAGGGTGGCAGAAGCAGGAAGAAAGCAAGCCCAAATTTGGCTGAGAAGCTCTGATTTGGGGTCACCGGCTTCCAAGGAACTCGGTCCTTGGCTTGGTTGGGGAAAAAATAAAATGAACCGTAAAAAGGATGTGGAGCAATGGATGGAAGCTAATCAAGGAGAGGTTCCAGCTAGAACTAAGGAGAAATGTTCTGACAGGGAGAACGATGAAGTCAGTGGAAAGGCTTCCCTCCAGAGGTTGTGGGTGCTGTGGTTCGGTTAAACTAGGCGTTCCCTTCGTTCGGTCCCTTCCCAGGTTGCAGAGATGGCTTCCAGGCACCTGGCTAAGCCACGCTGGTGGACTCTCAAGCGGTCCAGAGATCCTAAAACAAAGCAGGGGACAAGTCACCGGGACTTCCTTCGAGCTCTGGAGCAAGGCATGGTCACAATGGTGGCACTCAACTTGGTCCTGCTCCAGACATGGCCACACCTTGTCCCCCAAGGAGGAACAGTGCCACGTAACAGGGGCGTCTCCCCTGCCCGTCCTTCTAGTGAGAGGTGAGGGCAATGCCATGGTTCACAGTAGCACTGATGATGCTATCTAGTTGGGCAACGTGAGAAAACAACCAAGCTCAGAGAGCACAAAGGACTCCAGAGTTGTTATTGTTCCTCCTCCTCCTCCTCCTCCTCCTCCTCCTCCTCCTCCTCCTCCTCCTCCTCCTCCTCTTCCTCCTCCTCCTCCTTCCTCTTCCCCTTCTCCTCCTCCTCCTCCTCCTCTTCCTCCTTCTTCCTCTTCCCCTTCTTCTTCTTCTCCATCTCCTCCTCCTCCTCCTCCTTCTCCTCCTCCTCCTCCTTCTTCCTCTTCCCCTTCTTCTCCTCCTCCTCCTCCTCCTCCTCCTCCTCCTTCCTCTTCCCCTTCTTCTTCTTCTCCGTCTCCTTCTTCTCCTCCTCCGCCTCCTCCTTCTTCCTCTTCCCCTTCTCCTCCTCCTCCTCCTCCTCCTCTCTGCAAACTCCCCTCCCTTCTACCACTGATGATGTTCCCTACTTGGGTCATGAAACATCCGATGAAGCCACCGAGCTCAGAGAGCACCAAGGACCTTTTCATTTCAAACCTGAGCTACAAGTATTCGCCTTTATTAATGCCATGGTCCATCTGAAAGGGACTTCTGCTGACCTGTGTGGGTTTTGTCATTCTGCTAAACACCTGTGGCCCACCAGAGTGACCGTTGAAAACTTGGTCAAGTTCTCCAGCATTGCTGTTCTTCAAATGTCTCTCCATCTGCACTGATGTGTTTGCACAGTGTGTCTTCCCAGACATTTCAGAGATGAGAAACATTCTAAAAGTTGTGGAGAGAAGTTGCGTTTTGAAGCGATCCGGTTTCCGACCTCTTGAGAAATCCAGTGGATGGGATTCTGGACAGAGGGGATTTTTCTCTTTGTCTCACCCTCCTTCCGAGAATTTGATGACTTGAGCAAGCAGTTCTGTCGGCTGCCTTTGCTAAAATTACACACTTCCTTCTTCCTGTCTCATTGTGGCATCTTGCATTTATTTATAGCAGAGATATGTAGCATTTCTATAGGCTATATATAAAAGGGATTTTTTGAATGCCTGTCCCAGATAACTCCACCCGTTTGTAATCCAAACTCCAAGCTTCTCCCTTTGATTGCAGAGAAGACAAACAAGGTGGATTAGGGGACTGGAGGCTAAAACATAGGAAGAACAGTTACAGGAGCTGGGCCTGGCTAGTCTATTCAAGGGAAGGACCAGGGGAGACAGGATAGCGTCTTCCAATATTTGAGGGGCTGCCACAGAGATGAGGAAAGGGGTCAAGCTGTTCTCCAAAGCACCCGAAGGCCAGACAAGGAACAATGGATGGAAACTGAACGAGCAGAGAAGCAACCTGGAATTAAGGAGAAAATTCCTGACAGTGAGAACAATTAACCAGTGGAACTGCTTCCCTCCAGAGCTTGTGGGTGCTCCATCACTGGAGGTTTTTAAGAAGAGTTTGAACAAGCATTTGGGACAGCCCATTTGTCTGAGATGGACTAGGATCTTCTGCTTGAGCAAGGGGTTGGACTGGAAGTCCTCCAGAGTCCCTTCCAACTCTGGGATTCTGTAATTATCAACCAAACTATTCGAATAACCTTTCTCCTGGTGGGCCTCTTCCTCTTGATAGCTTGGTGAGCTGGTATATTACATACAATCATCCAAGACCACCAAGTTTCGTTTAAAGAAAGACTCGAATCTACAGGAGGTAGAATCTTCTGAGGAAAGATCTCCCGACCGATAGGATTATGGACGTTTATAGAGTTTGAAGACCAGGAGACTGGAGCTGTCCCTTCAGGTTCTTGGCTGCCCATTGAATCACAGCGATGGGCCCCAGATAGACAGACTGATATGGATGGATAGAGACAGACAGACAGGCAGGCATAGTCAGGGATGGATGGATGGATGGATGGGTACATGATAGATAGATAGATAGATAGATAGATAGATAGATAGATAGATAGATAGATAGATAGATAGATAGATAAGATAGACAGATGATATATAGATATATATATTGGTTTTCTGAGGTTTTAAGACACATCTATTTATCTACAAGAGGACTGGACTAGAATTTTAAATTTTTAAATGTTTAAATTTTAAATTTGGTTTTAAATGGGTTTTATTATTTATATCTCTATTTTAAATATTCGGCCTATGTAATAAGTTTTTTAAATTAATGTTTTACCCTGTATATATATATGTTTTTTTTATATGGCTGTAAACCGCCCTGAGTCCCTAGGGAGATAGGGCGGTATAAAAGTGTGAATAATAAATAAATAAATAAATAAATAAGATGGATGATATATAGGGATGGATGGATGGATGTATGGATGGATGGATGGATGGATGGATGGATGGATAGATAGATAGATACCATGTTTCCCCGAAAATAAGACCCTGTGTTATATTTTTTTTGAACCCCGAAATAAGCGCTTGGCCTTATTTTCAGGGAGGTCTTATTATTTTGGGGGACGTGAAGCAAGATGGGGCTCCTCTTGCCATCCTACCTGATTTCCAGCTCTGTGTTTAAATATTTTCAGGGAGGGATTATTTTCGGGGGGGAGGCTTATTTTAGCGCATGCGCTCAAAAGCCTGATTGGGCTTATTATCAGGGGATGTCTTATTTTCGGGGAAACAGGGTAGATAGATATGGGTGGATGGATGGGTGGATGGATGATAGATGGATAGATAGATAAACAGACATGGATGGATCAATAGACAGTGGTATGGATGGATGAACAGATGGACAGACAGATATGAATGGATAGATAGGCAGATATAAATAGACGGATGGATAAACAGAATGAATGACATGGATAGATTCTGATATGGATGGATGGACATATGACTGACTGATTGATTGATATGAATAGATAAACAGATTCGGATGGAGGAAGGAAGGAAGGATGGATGGATAAAGGGATGAATAAACAGACTGATTGACTGACATGGCTAGAAAGACAAACAGATATGGATGGATGGATGGATGGATGGATGGATGGATGGATGGATAAAAAGACAGGCTGGCTGACTGACTGATATGGACGAATGGGTGGATGATTAGATAGATAGATAGATAGATAGATAGATAGATAGATAGATAGATAGATAGATAGATAGATGATAGATTTGCTCCCAGAAGCACGAAGCTGAAGCCTGAAGATGACGAATGAGACTTTGTCGAAACGTCGCCAAGACACTTCCAATTTTACGCAGGAGAAAACCCGAATAACCAAAGACCTACATAGATAGATAGATAGATAGATAGATAGATAGATAGATAGATAGATAGATAGATAGATAGATAATGATAGATAGGTAGATAAATAGATAGATAGATAGATAGATAGATAGGTAGGTAGGTAGGTAGGTAGGTAGGTAGGTAGGTAGGTAGATAGGTAGGGAGAGAGAGAGAGAGAGAGATTGGAGGGGAGGGCTGGTTAACGCAAAGCAAACAGAATACCCCCAATTGAAAGTAATGCTTCCCCTCCCCTCCCCCCCCCCCAGGGTTTCTGAGTACATTCTTGGTGTCAAGTTGGCGTAATGAACCTGGTTAAGGCTGGTCTCCAAAGGCAGTCCCTGGTTAAGAGCAGCACTGTGGTTTGGGACAGGAGCTTGTTCTACAAGCCCTCATTAAAAGAAACCACGATGAAATCTTACAAACTGTGGCTTAGCTCATTAGGTTAGCCCTATCTCTGGAAAGTTCCTTTGTTGGACAAAATTCAGGATTGACGAAGGAGAGCCGCACGGACCCGCTGGGAAATGACGGGAAGGAATCCTGAAGATTGTAAGTCTGTTGTGAGGCTTTCATGTCGAGCTCCAGTCAGATAGTGTCGAACTCCGGCTGGGCCTTCTGGAGTCAGTAGTCTGCCACATCTGGAGCAGCTGTGCCTTTCTTCTCCCTCGCTGTGCTGGCAGATAAGAGGAGTCTGCCAAAGTGCTCATGCCAACTTCAGGGCATTCAATGAAATCAGCCTCACAAATGACCTTAGGTTAGGAGATTTAACAGATTAACAGAATTGGAAGGGACCTTGGAGGTCATCTAGTCCAAACCTCCGCACAAGCAGGGAACCCTATACCTTTTGAGACAGTCCAGTCTCTTCTTGAAAGCTTCCAGAGTTGGAGCATCCACAACTTCTGAAGGCAACTTCTGTTCTGTTGGTTGACTGTTCTCACTGTCAGAAAATTTCTCCTTATTTCCAGGTTGAATCTCTCCTTGATCAGTTTCCACCCATTATTCCTTGCCTGGCCTTCACGTGCTTTGGAGAATAGCTTGTCCCCCTTCCTCCTCTCTGTGGCAGCCCCTCAAATATTGGAAGATGCTAGTGTGTCTCCCCTGGTCCTTCTCTTCACTAGACTAGCCAGGCCCAGTTCCTGCAACCGTTCATCGTATGTTTTAGCCTCCAGTCCCCTCATCATCCTGGTTGCTCTTCTCTGCATTCTTTCCAGAGTCTCAACATCTTTTTTATAGGGTGGTGATCAAAACTAGATGTAGTACTCTAGGTGTGGCCTTACTAAGGCTTTATAGAGAGATATTTGTACCTTCCTTGATCTTGACTGTATCCCTCTGTTAATGCAATTTAGGATTGCATTGGCTTTTTTGGCTGCCGCCACATAATGCTGGCTCATAGTTAGCTGATTGTCCACTAAAACTCCAAGATCCCTCTCACAGTCACTGCTATTAAGCCTGGTTTCCCCCAGTTTATATCTGTCCTTTTGGTTTTTCTTGTCTAAGTGTAAGACTTTACTCTTCTCTACACTGAATTTCATTCAGAAATCAGAAATGTTCCTTGTGGTGTTGAGAACAAGACAGGCATCACAACTTTGGCATCCCTTATTTATTTGATTTATTGATTTGATTTGATTTTTATACTGCCCTTCTCCCGAAGGACTCAGGGTGGTTTACAGCCAACATAAAATGCAATTATAAATAGAATTAACCTTCAACCATTGGCTGCAGAATGCCAGGAACGACAGCCCTTAATTATTTATTTATTTATTTATTTATTATTTAAATTTATATACCGCCCTATCTCCCAAAGGACTCAGGGCGGTTCACAGGCATATAAAACATCAATATACAAAATTAAAATAATCTTTAAAAAACTTATTCCAATGCCCTATTATTAAAAATAGAAATATAAATATTAAAATCAATTTAAAACCCCTGTAAAATTTAAAATCTAAGCCAGTCCTGCACAGATGAATAAATGTGTCTTGAGCTCGCGACGGAAGGTTCGAAGGTCCGGAAGTTGACGGAGTCCTGGGGGGAGTTCGTTCCAGAGGGCGGGAGCCCCCACAGAGAAGGCCCTTCCCCTGGGCGTCGCCAGACGACACTGCCTAGCTGACGGCACCCTGAGGAGTCCCTCCCTGTGAGAGCGCACGGGTCGGTGAGAGGTATCTGGTCGCAGTAGGCGGTCCCAGATAACCCGGCCCTATGCCATGGAGCGCTTTAAAGGTGGTCACCAAAACCTTGAAGCGCACCCGAAGGCCACAGGTAGCCAGTGCAGCCTGCGCAGGATGGGTGTTATCACGGGAGCCACGAGGGCTCCATCTATCACCCGCGCAGCCGCATTCTGACTAACTGTAGCCTCCGGATGCCCTTCAAGGGAGCCCCATGTAGAGAGCGTTGCAGTAATCCAGGCGAGACGTCACGAGGCGTGAGTGACCGTGCATAGGGCCTCCCGGTCCAGAAAGGCGCAACTGGCGCACCAGGCGAACCTGGTAGAACGCTCTCCTGGAGACGGCCGTCAAATGATCTTCTAGAGACAGCCGCTCATCCAGGAGGACGCTGTTGCGCACCTCTCCATCGGGCCAGTGACTCGCCACCGATGGTCAGCCGCTGATTTAGCTGACTGTACCGGGATGCCGCATCCACAGCCACTCTGTCTTGGAGGGATTGAGCTTGAGCCTGTTTCTCCCCATCCAGACCCGTCGGCCTCCAGACACCGGGACAGCACTTGATAACCGTTGGGGTGGTCCGGTGTAGAAAAGTACAGCTGGGTGTCATCCGCATACAGCTGGTACTTCACACGAAACCACTGATGATCTCACCCAGCGGCTTCATGTAGATGTTAACAGAAGGGCGAGAGATCGACCCCGCGGCACCCCACAAGTGAGGCGCCCGGGCCGACCTCTGCCCCCTGTCAACACCGACTGCGACCGGTCGGAGAGATAGGAGGAGAACCACCGATAAACGGTGCCTCCCACTCCCAATCCTCCAACCGCGCAGCAGGATACCATGGTCGATGGTATCGAAAGCCGCTGAGAGGTCTAATAGGACCAGGGCAGAGGAACAACCCTCATCCCTGGCCCTCCAGAGATCATCCACCAACGCGACCAAAGCCGCTCCGTGCTGTAACCGGGTCGGAAACCGGACTGGAACGGGTCTAGATAGACAGTTTCATCCAGGTGCAAGGGAAACTGATATGCCACCATATTTCTACAACCTTCGCCAAGCGAAGGTTGGAGACCGGACGATAATTACCTAAAACAGCCGGGTCCAGGGAAGGCTTCTTGAGGAGGGCCTCACCACCGCCTCTTTCAAGGCGGCCGGAAAGACACCTCCACCAAAGAAGCGCCAGTAATCGCCTGGAGCCAGCCTCGTGTCACCTCCTGCGTGGCCAGCACCAACCAGGAGGGGCACGGGTCCAGTAAACATGTGGTGGCATTCAGCCTCCCAACAACCTGTCCATGTCCTCGGAGCGACAGGGTCAAACTCATCCCATACAATGTCACCAAGACCACCTCAGCCGTCTCACCAGATCACCGCAATCTTGGTCCAAACCATCCCGGTTGAACGATTTTATCGTATAGATAACCGTTAAACTCCTCAGCACGTCCCTGCACGGGTCATCCCGCCCCTGGTGTAGGAGGGAGCGGTCACCCAAACAGGGCGGCTGGGCGGTTATCTGCCGATGCAATGAGGGAGGAGGCGAGGTACGCGCTTCCTCAATGCCACTAGGTAAGCCCTAGTATAGGACTTCACTAGTGTCCGATCAGCTTCTGAACGGCTAGACCTCCAGGAACTCTCTAGGCGTCTTCAATTACAGGAAATTGTTGACTTATGACCACAACTGACCCACAAAATTTCCGTTGCTAAGCGAGACAATCATTATGTGAGCTTTGCCCACATTTGATGGCCTTCCTTGCCACCATTGTTGATTGAGTGGTGAAGTTGGTGACACGGTTGTTAAGTGAATCTGACTTTCTCATTGACTTTGCTGGTCAGGTCGCAAAAGGGGATCACATGACCCCTCCGGGACATTACAACCATCATAAATATGAATCGGTTGCCAAGCGTCTCTTGTAATCCCTTCCTCTGCAATCTCTCCACTCTAGGGGGAAGGAGAAAAACGAGCAAAAAACCGGGCATGGCTGGATTTTGATGATATGACTATGGGGATGTTGCAACAGGCGTAAGGGTGAAAAACAGTCATAAATCACTTTTTAAAAATTGTGCCGTGGTCATTTCGAACCGTCACTAAACAAAAGGATGGAAGGATTGTGTAGAGCTGAGATCTCCCAAAGTGGGTACTTTAAGATGTGTGGACTTCAACTCCCAGAGTTCCCCAACCAGCCATGCCCGGTTTTTTGTTCGTTTTTCTCCTTCCCCCTAGAGTGGAGAGATTGCAGAGGAAGGGATTACAAGAGAGCAAACGGGCCAGAATGGATATACATATCAAAAGGAATGTATTAATGTCAGGGAATTCTGGGAGTTGAAGTCCACCCATCTTAAAGCGGCCAAGTTTGGAGACCCCTGCCGTAGAGATCCTGCCCAAAGGCCTTATGGGTAGGTCTGTTTTAAGAAAAACAGGATTTTTTTTGAACTTCTGGGCTTCAGGGATGGTAGCTTCATTTCTCAGGCTGGGCTGAAAGACACACATTGTGAATTGAAAACATTTGCTGGAAAGGGAAGCTGACAAAGAGAACGGCTGTTCCAGGTTGTGATTAAGGGCTTAGCTGGGGAAGACTTTAATGCTTCAGATATCGGAATTAAATTCTTGCTGACTCCAGGGAAGTAAAAAAAAAGTGCAACACATTCGAATCCAAGCAGGGAAGAGTGGATTTTCTGCATTATCCAGAATTCACAGAGGACCAGACTGAAATTACAATAATTCGGACACACACTGTGTGAAGATCCAAGTCTCTGGAGAAGACTCTGATGGTGGGAAAGTCAGAAGAGGATGTCCATCTGGAAGAAGGATGGACTTACAGCCGTGGGAAGACCTGAAAGACCAGGTTGGAAACAGAGCATCCAAGGAGAAGGTCCATTTATGTGGTCACTAAAAGTTGACCCTGACTCAATGGCAGATGATGAACTGACCAGTCTATCAGTCAGTGCAAAGACCGGTTCTTTTGAGAAGTCCATCGTGATAGGAAAGGTAGAAGGAAAGAGAAAAGGGCCAGCAGTGGTGACATGGATGGACTCTGTTATAGAGGTGTTGAGGGCACAGTTGGAAGACCTGAAGGGTGATGGGAACATCATCTGGAGAAGGTCCATCCGTGTGGTTTTTGAAGAGGCAACACCAGCAGTTCAACAAAATCCTTCTTTAACAGATTAATAGAGTTGGAAGGGACCTTATAGGTCATCTAGTCCAACCCCCCGCTCAAGCAGGAGACCCTACACCATTTCTGAGCAATGGCAACCTGGTCTTTTCTTGAAAGATTCCCGGGATGAAGCTCCCACAACTTCTGGTTAGTTGTTCTCACTGTCAGGAAATTTCTCTTTGTTTCCAAGTTGAACCTCTCCTTGTTCAGTTTTCATCCATTATTCCTTGTCTGGCCTTCGGGTGCTTTGGGAAATAGCTTGACCCCCTTCCTCCTCTCTGTGGCAGCCCCTCAAATATTGGGAAACTGCCATCATGTCTCCCCTGGTCCTTCTCTTCCCTAGACCAGCAGGCCCAGTTCCTGCAACTGTTCATCGTAGGTTTTAGCCTCCAGTCCCCTCATAGAATAGAATAGAATAGAATAGAATGAGGACCAGATTGTTGGGGGGGCAATAGGTTGACTTTGTAAAAATATGCAAATAGAATGAGACTATTGCCTTACACACTGTAAGCCGCCCTGAGTCTTCGGAGAAGGGTGGGATATAAATGTAAAAAAAAAAAGAATTTGTCTTTGGTGCATATGCTCTCAGTGTACATAAAAGAAAAGATACCTTCATCAAGGTACAACATTTACAACACAATTGATGGTCAATATATCAATATAAATCATAAGGATTGCCAGCAACAAAGTTCCAGTCATACAGTCATAAGTGGAAGTAGATTGGTGATGGGAACGATAAGAAGATTAATAGTAGTGCAGATTCAGTAAATAGTCTGACAGTGTTGAGGGAATTATTTGTTTAGCAGAGTGATGGCCTTCGGGGAAAAAACTGTTCTTGTGTCTAGTTGTTCTGGTGTGCAGTGCTCTATAGTGTCCTTTTGAGGGTAGGAGTTGAAACAGTTTATGTCCTGGATGCGAGGGGTCTGCAAATATTTTCACGGCCCTCTTCTTGATTCGTGCAGTATACAGGTCCTCAATGGAAGGCAGGTTGGTAGCAATTATTTTTTCTGCAGTTCTAATGATCCTCTGAAGTCTGTGTTTTTCTTGTTGGGTTGCTCTTCTTCTTCATCATCCTGGTTGCTCTTCTCTGCACACTTTCTAGAATCTCAACCTCTTTTTTATAGGGTGGGGACCAAAACTGGATGCAGGATTCCAAGTGTGGCATTACTAAGGCTTTACAGAGTGGTACTAATATCTCCCTTGATCTTGACTGTATCTCTCTCTTAATGCAATTTAGGATTGCATTGGCTTTTTTGGCTGCCGCCACATAATGCTGGCTCATATTTAGCTGGTTGTCCAGTAAGACTCCAGGATCCCTCTCACAGTCACTGCTATTGAACCTGGTTTCACCCATCCTGTATGTGTCCTTTTGGTTTTTTCTTGCCTAAGTGTAAGACTTGACTTTTCTCTATATTGAATTTCATTTTGTTAGATAGGGCCCAGTCTTTAAGTCTGCCAAGATCCATCTGGATCTTGAGCCTATCTTCTAGGGTGTTAGCTATTCCTGCCAGCTTAGTATCATCTGCAGATTTGGTGATTCCCCTTCTAGTCCCTCATCTAAGTCATCTCATTTAAGTCATTTATGAAGATATTGAAGAGTTTTCTTCTGATTTCTTAAAATCACTTTTGCCTCCTAAATTCCCTGAAGCTTCTTT
This sequence comes from Ahaetulla prasina, assembly GCF_028640845.1. Classification (NCBI taxonomy): domain Eukaryota; kingdom Metazoa; phylum Chordata; class Lepidosauria; order Squamata; family Colubridae; genus Ahaetulla; species Ahaetulla prasina. The sequence continues at coordinate 113,339,026 of NC_080544.1, forward strand.
AGTTAAGAATTTTTCTCTCCTGATAGTAGGGGAAAGGCAAAGTATGAATTTGCAGTTTGCAGGGAGGTGGAGGAGGAGGAGGAGGCTGTGGGGTCCTTGGTGCTCCCTGAGCTTGGCTGTTTTCTTGCAGACGTCTCATGACCCAACTAGGTAACATCATCAGTGCTGGAAGGGAGAGGGGCTTGCTGTCTGTTTATATACCAGTTGCTTGCCCTTTAAGTCTGTTGTTTTGTCCTTGGTAATTCCTTGACAGGGCAAACCATTAGTATATAAACAGAGAGCAGACACCCCTTACTTCTGGGTCTGATGGCATTCCCTACTTGGGTAATAAAACGTCCGCAAACAAACAGAAGCTCAAAGACCCCAGTCCTCCTCCTCCTCTCCCTCCTCCCAGCCCACTTCCTTCTATCACTAGTTGGGTCATGAAACATCTGCTAGAAAACCATCAAGCTCAGAAAGCATCAAGGATCCCACCGTCTTTTTCCTTTTCTTTCCTCCTCCTCCTCCTCCTCACACTCCACTTCCTTTTAGCACTGATGACATTAAATAGTTTGGTCGCGAAACGTCTGCAAGAAAACCCACCCAACCGAGAGAGCACTAAGCACCCCACAAATAACACCTGTTCAGCTTTTAGTCCCCCCCCCCCACCATATAACCTTAGTAGGAGCCCCTTCCCCTTATCCGATATCGCCTGGAACATTTTTGCTGCATCGCCAGGGGTGAGTCGGTGTCACCGAGGTAGGAAACTGCTCAGCCCATCAGGTTGTGTCACACCGTTGCTGTCCAGGCAGCTCTGGTGTGTGGCTGTGCCATGTTCACCAGAAAATATGGCTGCTTCCCCCCCCCCTGCCCCCCAAACATACACTCTTCCTGCAAAGCCCTGGGTTTTTTTTTTCCAGGGCTTGGAAGGAAGAGGTGTGGCTCTTTGCAATCTGTGTGTGTGTGTGTGTGTGTGTGTTGAGTGATTTATACCTCTTTGTGCAGCAATCCAATTTGGAGATTTAACTAATCATGGGTGTGTGAACCAACCAATCCTTTTGCAAAATATGGGTTTTCCCCCTCTGGGAGCCGGGGAGGAAATACTTGGGGCGGGGTGGGTGGGTGGGGTGTTGTTAAACCTGGCAGGAAGATGCCTCGCTTAACGACACGAGGAGGTGGTGGACGACGGCAACCGAGATGGCAGGGTATGTATTTTGCAGATAGTCCTCGACTTACGACCAGAGTTAAGCCCCAACATTCCTGTGCGTAAGCGGGACGTTTTATAAATGGGTTTCGCCCCACTCTACGACCTTTCTTGCCACGGTTGCTAAGCGAATGCCGGCACTTGTTAAGTTGCTAATACGGTCATTAAGCGAATCTGGCCTCCCCATTTGACTTTTGCTGGTCAGAAGGTCGCAAAAGGGGATCGTGTGACACCCCTCCCCCCCCAGGACGCCGCAACCGTCATAAATATGAGTCGGTTGGTAGGCGTCTGAATTTTGATCACGAGGATGTGGCAGTGGTCGTAAGTGTGAAAAATGGTCCCAAGTCGCTTTTTCCAACTCCGAACGGTCACTGTTGTAAGTCGAGGACCGCCTGTGTTTAGTGATCATTTGAAGTTACAATGGCACTGAAAAAAAGTGACTTTTGTGACCGTTTTTCACACTTACGACCGTTGCAACATCCCCAGGGTCACGTGATCAAAATTCATACGCTCAGCAACTGACTCGTATTTATGACGTTCGCAGTGTCCCAGGGTCACGTGGTCCCCTTTTGCGACCTTCTGGCAAGCAAAATCGAGGGGGAGCCCAGATTCACTTAATGACCGTGTTCCTAACTTAACAACCGCGGTGATCCACTTAACAGCTGTGCCAAGAGGAGTCATAAAATGGGGGCAAACCCCAAAACGCCTGTCTGTCTGGCTTAGCAACAGAGATTTTGGGCTCCATTGCGGTCGTAGGTCGAGGACTTCTGTAGATGCAGTCTAAGGGCAGGGGGCATTTGGGAGTGATGCAGATGAGAGGGCCAGCATTCCTGATCAAATTTGTGATTCCGTCTCTGCTGGCAGTATCTCGCACCTGGGTCCAGCTCTGGAGCGATTGGCCGTTGCATAAGATCAATCCATCCGAATAGAACTGGAAGGGATCCTTGGAGGTCTTCTAGTCCAGCCCCTTGCTCAAGCAGGAAGCCTTAAATCGTTTCAGACAAATGGCTGTCCAGTCTCCTCTTAAAACCCTTCAGCGATGGAGCTCCCACAACATCTGGTGGCAAGGTGTTCCGCTGGTCGATTGTCCTGACTGTTAGGAAGTTTCTCCTTAATTCCAGGTTGCTTCTCACCTGGATTAGTTATACATGAATATAAAGTTATATACAAATATAAAATATTAGTTGTACACAAATTAAAAAAAAAAATACAAAACAACAGCAAGGAGCAAAACCCGGGGCTGGAAATCCTTCCGATTTTACTCCCTCTGCATGCATGTGCGCACACACACCCAAACAGGCACAAATACACACACACACACACACACACACACACACACAAACAGCCCTCCCTCTCCAGAATTTGATTTATGCAACTAGAGTAGAAGCTGAAGGTTTCCTGGCATGTAATCCAGGTAGATGGATTGGGCCGAGGTGGGGAGGAGGAGGAGGAGGAGGAGGAGGAAGAAGGGGGGGGGTCCGGGCTGTAGGTGGTGGTGGTGGGGGACATGAAGCTACTTGCACAACTATGTACCAAGACAAGACCAGAGGCGCTGAGCGCTTGGAAGCCGTGCGGGGCTCCGTTGGGACTTGCCTTGCCCGGTTAGCCCGCAGGGGCGGTGAGGAAAGGGGGAAAGGGGGGGGGGAGGACAATGAAGGCTGACGTGGCCCATCCTCTGGGCTTAAGAAGTGGGGGGGAGGAAACAGGGTGGGGGGACTTGAGGAAGAGTTAATGTCTTTGAAGTCTCCAGGGAAAAATTTACGGGCTGGAAGAGGAGGTCCTGCGGGTAAGTGCATGGGAAGAAGCTGGGGGGCGGGGGGAGGCGTTGCAGGTGGTGGGCCTGGCGGCCGTTGCAAGCTGGGGTTTTAGGCTGGGTTTTGCTCCCAAGGGGGCTCCCTCAAGGCTTGGCACCAGAAGTCTCTAGAAGGGGTAGACTTGGCCGTCAAGAATGCCCTCCCTCAACGGTTGGCACGCTGGGTGAAACGCAGGTCCTGTGGGGGGACGCTTGGTGCTCTTTGAACAGGGTGGTTTTCCTGCAGACTAGTCTTGTTACCAGACTAGGTTACATCATCAGTGCTAGAAGGGAAATAGGGTTTGTGGAGGGGAAGAGGAGGAGGAGGAGGATGACAATTGTGAGGTCTTTGGTGCTCACTGAGCTTGAGGAGTATTCTTGCAGACCCTTCATTAACCAAACTAGGTAATTGTGCAAACCCTCCCTCTCTTCTAGCATTGATGATGTTGCCTAGTTGGGTCATGAAACGTCTGCAAGGAAACCACCCAGCTCAAAGAGTACCAAGGATCCCACCGTTCAACCCTGAGCTACAGATACTCTCTTTTATCAAAAACAAGTCCTTCCAAGCATAAATTAGTTGCAGCGTGTAGCTTTCCTCCCAGGGTGGACTCCTGGGTCCCCCACAAGCCGGTCTAGGGTGAAATGCTCCCGGTTCGGACCGGATCGCCCGATCCAGTAGCGATGGCGGCGGGTGGTTCAGAGAACCGGTAGCAAAAATCCCTGCCCTCCCCCTTCTGCCCCAGCTGAGCCGCGCGATCATCAGAGGTTTTTTTCTTTTTCCAACTTTTAAAAGCATTTTTCTTCGGCCCAAAAAATGCTTTTAAAAGTAAAAAAAAAAAGCCTCTGATGATTGCGCGTCTCAGCTGGAATCGTCAGAACCCTTTAAAAGCTTTTTTCCCTCTGGCGATCCCAGCTGAGTTGCCTGATCGTCAGAGGCTTTTAAAAGCATTTTTTTACTACCTCTTCGGCCGAAGAGGTTGTAGAAAAAATGCTTTTAAAAGTAAAAAAAAAAAAAGTTGGCCACGCCCAACCAGTCACATTAATCCCGCCTTACCAAGCCACGCCCACAGAACCGGTAGTAACAAATTTTACATTTCACCCCTGTTGTCCACCCATCCTTGACCACTTGAAGACTTGTGGACTTCAACTCCCAGCATTGCAGAGAATTAAATTAAGACAGAGAGATTGCAGAGGAAGGGATTACAAGAGAGTAAGCAAAGCTGGCTGGGGAATTCTGGGAGTTGAAGTCCACAGGTCTTCAAGTAGCCAAGGGTCGAGACCTCCGATTCTGGGAAGGCAGCTGGGGAAGGTTGCAGCACAAGGCGGGTTAAGAGCCGGAAACCACCCACCTCGGCCCTTCACACCTGGAGATGTTTGCTGGCACCCAGGTGACCTCCGCGAAGGTTGCTTGGCTTCCTTTGACCTATTTGGGTGCCTTTTCAAATTCTCCCTGCCCGTTTCAGACACGGGAGGTGGGTGGGGGATTTCCTGGGCCCCGAGAATCCAGAAATTTTTGCCTCTGGAATTCAATTATGCAATCTCACCTCAACCTCGAATTGAATGGAAGGACGGCTTGGCCCTCTCTTTTTTATTTGTGGAACAAAATTAATCCCTCACGGTACGATTTCCTGTTTACTTGGCAGTAAATCCTTATTTTTCTTTTTTTCAGTAGCAGCTTGCAAAAGAAAGAAATGATTTTTAATCGTTAAAACCTCCCGTTAATAAGGGATATGTTAATATGGATTTGCAGGGGTCTCCGCCAGCTTCAGAACAGAACAGAATAACAGAGTGGGAAGGGACCTTGGAGGTCTTCTAGTCCAACCCCCCGCTCAAGCAGGAGACCCTATCATTCTCAACAAATGGCTGTCTTCTTAAAAACCTCCAGTGATGAAGCACCCATAACTTCTGGTGGCAAGTCGTTCCACTGGTTAATTGTTCTCACTGTTAGGAAAATTCTCCCGAGTTCTAGGTTGCATCTCTTTAGCTCTACCCAGAGATCCCCTTGCTGGAAGATCTACCTCCGTCAGCACCATGGCTGAGTTTCACCACACTCTGACACTCCTGATTGTATTTTCGATCGAACAGAATAGAGCTGGAAGGGACCTCGGAGGTCTTCTAGTCCAACCCCCTGCTCAAGCAAGAGACCCTATACCATTTCAGACAAGTGGCTCTTTAAAAACCTTTTAAAAAAAGAAAGAAGGAAGGAAAGAATTTAGGGAGAGGGAAAGAAAGAGTGAGAGAGAGGAAGAAAGGGAAGAAGGAATGGCAGAGTTGGAAGGGACCTTGAAGGTTAGGGACTCTAACCCTAGACATCAATTGTGTTGTAAATGTTGTACCTTGATGAATGTATCTTTCTTTTATGTACTCTGAGAGCATCTGCACCAAGACAAATTCCTTGTGTGTCCAATCACACTTGGCCAATAAAAATTCTATTCTATTCTATTCTAGACCAGTGATGGATAACCTGAGGGTAGAACAAGAAGCAATGGGTGGAAACTAATCAAGGAGAGAAGCAACCTAGAACTAAGGAGAAATTTCCTGACAGTTAGAACAATTACTCAGTGGAACAACTTGCCACCAGAAGTTGAGAATGCTCTAACACTGGAAGTTTTTAAGAAGCGAATGGACAACCATTTGTCTGAAGTGGTACAGGGTTTCCTGCCTGGGCAGGGGGTTGGACTAGAAGACCTCCAAGGTCCCTTCCAACTCTGATGTTATTATTATTATAACCTTTTTCTCGTTTATGTTGAAAGCACGTGAACAATGCGTACCGGCACCCATAATGCAATGTGCATCCCCTGCAGATGCCCGCTCCCACCGCCCCCTCCATGCTCCCCGTGCATATGCGCAGGGCCCCCCCCTGCCCCCAGTTTAGGGCTTAGTAGGCCTACCTGCAGCCTCCTGTGCCCAAAAACAGGCTGTGGGGGGGTGCTGCACCCCCTGTGCTCCGCCCCACCCCCTGTGCATGTGTGTGTGACCCCCACCCTCCACACATATGCACAACCCCCCCTGTGCATAAACACATGTCTCCCGCATATGCCCAGCCCCCCCCCCCACGCATCTCAAAAATCAGCTGGCCGAAGGGAGCTGATTTTTTCATAGCGTGGAAAAGTTTTAAATCAGGAACTTCCTGTCTGCGTTTAGGCAGCCTATTTAACCTGGTTAATCAATTGTCCCACATTCGGGGCTTGTACAAGACATGGGCTACGAGAAGACGACCCAGAATGTGGGACAATTAATTAACCAGGTTAAAGATGCAGACAGGAAGATGTCGAACCTGGCTCTGAAGGTTCTTTGATGTTGGAGATGCTTGGCATCTGGAAAGCAGGTTTGAGCTGAACTAGCGGTTGTGTGAAGCCAACCTTGCACCTTTAACTAAGTTATTGGGTGGGATGTGCTCTTGTGTGTTTTGAACACACACACACACACTCCTGGGAGAAACTTATATAAGACTCCGTTATTAACAATTAACTGGTAAGTTATGACCATCATCTATTAGCAGGTCACTATGTGAGCATACATCATTTTAGATGGTGTTTTTTTGCAGCAGTCACTAAGTGAACCCATTCTTTGTTATGGCACATTTTTTTTTTGCTGGAAACTGGAAGTGCAGTTAGTCTTCAACTTATAACACTTCCTTTAGTGACCGTTCAAAGATACAACGTCACTGAAATAAAGGGACTTATGACCGTTTTTCACACTTACGACCGTTGGTCACGTGATCCAAATTTAGAGGCTTGGCCGCTGGTTCATACTTACGACCGTTGCTGGGTCACGTGATCCCCTTTTCCGACCTTCCGAAGAGCAAAGTCAACGGGGAAGCCAGATTCGCTTAAGAGCCGTGGCGAAAAAGGTCGCAAAACAGGACAAAGCTCCCTTGAACAAATCTCTCACTTAACAACAGAAATGTCAGTCTCCATTACGATCGTAAATCGAGGACTGCCTGTAATTGCTGATTTTCGACAAAACCCAGGAAACTGTGGTCGTGGGATAGCAGGCTGATGCAAACGGACGTAAATGGAGATCAGGTGTTGAATGCTCGAAATTCAGCAATGTGACCATGGGGGGATGGGGCTGCCGGTCAGAACTTCGAATCCCGGATGTAAGTAGGCTTTTTGCCCTCCATTGTAACTTGGAACAGGAACTCCTCGACTTATGACCGTAAATAAGCCCAAAATTTCCAATTGCTAAACAAGACAGGTGATAAGTGAGTTTTGCCCCATTTTGCAACCGTCTTGCCACGGTTGTTAAGTGAAGCAGTGCAGTTGTTAAGCGAGGAACACGGTGGTTAAGCGAACCTGGCTTCCCCATTGCTCGTCTGAAGGTCGCAAAAGGGGGATCGTGTGACCCCGTCATAAGTATGAATCGGTTGCCACGTCTCTGAAGTTTCATCACGTGACTGCAGAGACGCTGCAATGGTCGTAAGTGTGAAAAACGGTCCTAAGTCACTCCCTTGAGGGCCGTTGTAACTTGGAATGGTCACTAAACAAACCGTTGTAATTCAAGAACTAGCTGTATACATTTGTGGCTTTCGGAATGAGGTGTCGCAGTGCAGATATTGGATCCAGGAGTGAGCCATCAGGGGGCTTCAGATGGGAAGTGGGGGGGGGTCCCCCTCCGGTTGTGTTGTATTGCACTTGACTCACAATTCTTTCTTTTTTTTTTTGAATAAAGTTTTTATTTTTATTTTTTAAAGACATACAAACATAAAAGCATCATCCATTCAAATTCCAAATACAATGTGTCGGTGCGTGTGTGTTACATTTTGTGCAAACAAGAATTACCTATCATTAATTTGTTTGTTCCTCCATTTTATCATCAAATTATCATCAAATATTTTAATTAGTCAACCTTTAATAATCCTTCAAGAACAATATTTTTTCTTATTACCCTATTTTGTCCATCATTTTAAAAGAGTTATATCTTTCAATAATTTTAGCATGTTAAAGATTACACATTTCTTTTTCATAATTTCCTTTCTAACCATTGATAAAACAAGTCCCATACTTTATAACATAGTTTATCTTCCTGTTCTCTACTTTCAAACGTCAACTTACTCATTTCTGCACAATCCATAATTTTCTTCATAATTTCATCCTGCAATGGCGATTTCTCATTTTTCCAATTCCTTGCAAATACAATTCTGGCTGCTGTAATTACATTTACCATCAAATATCACCCTTTTCATTCAGCAGGTCATTTATATGGAACGACTTGCCTGCAGAAGTTGTGAATGCTCCAACATTGGAAATTTTTAAGAAAATGTTGGATAACCATCTGACTGAGATGATGTAGGGTTTCCTGCCTAGGCAGGGGGTTGGACTAGAAGGCCTCCAAGGTCCCTTCCAACTCTGTTGGTATGTTATGTTATATCTAACAATTTGTTCCTTTCTGAATATTAATGAATATGAGAATGCCTCAATCGTTGATACCCGAAGTGGAATTTTTTAAATAGTGTTGACCCACAATTCTTGAATGGGACTCGCTCGGAGCGTGCTGCCAGCTGTGCAGAAGGCTGACTGGACCTGGTTGTGTTGTGTTGTGTTGTGTTGTGTTGTGTTGCATGGGACTTGAATGGGACTGGCTTTGCAGCAGATTAAACAAAGACCGTCTGTGGTCAGTTCGGTGTGTGAACGGTTCCGGGACAAGCCAATAACTGAGATCAGAGGATAAAGATTTGCGTCTTGGCCCGTGGATGACCTTCCGCGGTGCCTAGTTTTCTGACTCCAAAGCACAACGTCATTCGGGTGGATGGACGGGCTCCCCAGCCTCCTCCCTCACCGGGGCTCCTCCTGGTTGTATCCGCACAACCCTCCAAAGCTGGAAAATACTCGGTTTAGATTGGCACAGGGTGGCGGAGCTCCAGGGAGGATGGGTGAACCATTCCTGGCACGTAACCAAGGATTAACTGAGAATACAATTCTTGTCTGGAGATCTGCTTGGGGGCGGTGGGTACAAGGGGGCCGGGGAGGTCCTGGACCTGGATTAAAACAGATCGTGGGTGCAGGAGGGGGTCTCCAACCATGGCAACTTTTAAGCCTGGCAGCAAAGCTGGCTGGGGGATTCTGGGAGTTGAACTCCACCAGGCTTAAAAGTTGCCAAGGTTGGAGACCCCTGCACTAAAGCCTCTTTTGATGTCCTCTAGTAGAAGAGAATAGTTGTAGCTCAGGGTTGAAATGAAGGGTCCTTGGCACTTTCTGAACTGGGTGGCTTTCTTGTAGACGTTTCATGACCCGACTAGGGAACATCATCAGTGGTAGAAAGGATTGGAACACAAGGAGAAGGAAGGGGAGGAGGAGGAGGAGGAGGAGGAGGAGGAAGACTGTGGGGTCATTGGTGGTCTCTAAGCTTGATAGTTTTCTTGCAGACATTTCATGACCCAACTAGGGAACAGTATCAGTGCTAAAAAGGAAGGGGGTTTCCAGAGAGAAGGAGGAAAAGGGAAAGAGAATGGGAGGAGGAGGAGGAGGAGGACTGGGTTCCTTGGTTTTCTCTGAGATCAGTTGTTTTCTTGCAGACATTTCATGGCCCAACTAGGGAATATTATCAGTGCTAGAAAGGAGAGGAGTAAGAGTAGGAGAGAGCAGGAGAAGAAAAAGGGGAAGGTGGAGGAAGAAAAGAAAGAGGAGAAGGAGGAGGTGGAGGAAGAGAAGGAGGAGGAGGAGGACGACCATGGGGGTCCTTGGTGTTCTCTGAGCTTGGTGGTTTTCTTGCAGACGTTTCACGACCCAACTCGGGAACATCATCAGTGCAAGCCCCATTCCCTTCTAACACTGATGTCGTTCCCGAGTTGGGTCATGAAACGTCTGCAAGAAAACCACCCAGATCAGAGACCCCACAGTTTGTTTCTGGTCCATAATTTTCTCCAGTTCTACTCAGAGTAACAAAGAGCCTCAATACAATCCAGCAGCAACTCTCAAAGTACCCAACCCAGCCACAAAAAACCCTTCCAGGCAGATGCAATTTTGGGGATGGGGGAGAAGGTGGGGTGGGGACACTCAGTCTTACATATTGGAAAAAAAGAACCCAAATACTAAGTACATGCTTGATGGACATTATCTTACAGATGACCCCCACCCTGTTAAAGACTTTGGAGTTTTCATATCCAATGATCTAAGTGCCAAAGCCCACTGCAACTACATCGCAAAAAAGGCTCTAAGAATTGTAAACCTAGTTTTGCGTAGCTTCTTTTCCAAAAACTCTACACTACTAACCAGAGCATACAAAACATTTGCTAGACCTATTCTTGAATACAGCTCACCTGTCTGGAACCCATACCACATTTCTGACATTAATACAAATGAATGAGTACAGAAATATTTTACAAGAAGAGTTCTCCGCTCCTCTGTAAACAACAAAATACCTTATACCACCAGACTTGAAATCCTGGGATTAGAAAACTCTGCCGACTCCGACAAGACCTGAATTTAACTCATAGAATCATCTATTGCAGTGTCCTTCCCGTTAAAGACTACTTCAGCTTCAATCGCATTAATACAAGAGCAACCAATAGATTCAAACTTAATGTTAACCGCTTCAATCTTGATGGCAGAAAATATGACTTCTGCAACAGAGTTGTTAATGCTTGGAACACACTACCTGACTCGGTCTCTTCCCCAAATCCCCAAAGCTTTAACCAAAAACTATCTACTATTGACCTCACCCCGTTCCTAAGAGGTCTGTAAGGGGCGTGCATAAGAGCACATATGTGCCTACCGTTCCTGTCCTATTGTTTCCTTTCAATGTATGTGCTTGCATATAATGTTGTGACAAAATAAAAATAAAAAATGCGGCCCCTGCAAATTGCTGGCTTAAAGCCCCCTTCTGCCCCCTCCCTCCCCCGCTTTCCTGCCCTCCCTTGTCCCAAACCGAATCCGTGGCCCGTTTGCTGCCTCACACCGGATGCCTTTCCTGTCCACGGCTGCCTTCGGGCTTTGCCCCCCCCCCATCTCCCCTCCCCTCCCCTCCCCACATCTGTGGTGACTCGGATGCAGGCAACCCGCCCTCCCCCTCCCCAGGCCTGATGTCAGCATCTCTCGGCTGGGCGCCGCCCGGGGGAGGAATGTGCCGCACCCGGCACTCACCGGGTAATTAATCCCCGCAACTGACAGGTGGCAACAGGCGGCATGGGGTGGGCCTTGTGCGGGGAGGCTGGCTGGCGTGGGGCTGGCAGGACTGGGGGGAGAGCTGGGGCTTGGAAAAGGGGCTCCCGTGCTGACCCAGAGGGCGCTCGGCTGGCCCACTTGCAAGCAGGAGACCCCCAGAATTGGGGCGGGGGTTCCGTGCACGGGGATTTTTTGGTGGGTGCTTTGCACTTTTCGATTTATTGTGAACTGGGGGTGGGCTTTGAGCACCTGGTCACCCTTTGCAAATTAAATCCTTTGCCTGGCGTTCCAGGTGGTCCTTGACTCACGACTGCAGTGATAAGTCCTCAAGTTACGACCACAGTTGGGAGCAGAACTTCCGCGGCTCAGCGAGGCACTTCCAAAATGTGAAGTTGTTAGGTTGAGTTGCGCCGGGTTTTGTGCTCTTCCTTGCCACGGTTAAGCAAAATCACCTGCAGTTGTTAAACGAATCACTGGTCATAAAGCAAATCTGAACTTCCCCCGTGGAGTTTGCTTGGCTGGGAAAGTCACAAATGACGATCACGTCACACACACACATACACACACACACAGACCAAGATGCGGCAACCATCGTAAATACATGCCCGTTGGCAAGCCCCTCAATTTTCTCCCATGATTATTTTTTTTTCCATTTTATGCTTTTTATTGTTGTTTTTAATCTATATATATATAAAATACAAAGAGAAGTAGAAATGGGAAATGAGAAAAGGAAAACGTAAGGTTCAAGGGAAAAATGTGTTGACTTTTTAGCACCGTGCAAAATAAAAAATACTCCAGCCTCAACTTTTTGCTTTTTTTAGAATAGAATAGAATAGAATAGAATAGAATAGAATAGAAGGAGGAAAGAAGGAAGAATAGAATAGAATAGAATAGAATAGAATAGAATAGAATAGAATAGAATAGAATAGAAGGAGGAAAGAAGGAAGAATAGAATAGAATAGAATAGAATAGAATAGAATAGAATAGAATAGAATAGAATACATATAACTGAAATTATGAATGAAGTATCTATTAGGATAGATAGGATAGAATAGAATAGAATAGAATAGAATAGAATAGAATAGAATAGAATAGAATAGAATAGAATAGAATGAGGAAAGAAGGAAGAATAGAATAGAATAGAATAGAATAGAATAGAATAGAATACATATAACTGAAATTATGAATGAAGTATCTATTAGGATAGATAGGATAGAATAGAATAGAATAGAATAGAATAGAATAGAATAGAATAGAATAGAATGAGGAAAGAAGGAAGAATAGAATAGAATAGAATAGAATAGAATAGAATAGAATAGAATACATATAACTGAAATTATGAATGAAGTATCTATTAGGATAGATAGGATAGAATAGAATAGAATAGAATAGAATAGAATAGAATAGAATAGAATAGAATAGAATAGAATAGAATAGAATAGAATACATATAACTGAAATCATGAATGAAGTATCTATTAGAATAGACTAGACTAGAATAGAATAGAATAGAATAGGAGGAAAGAAGGAAGAATAGAATAGAATAGAATAGACTAGAATAGAATAGAAGGAGGAAAGAAGGAAGAATAGAATAGAATAGAATAGAATAGAATAGAATACATATAACTGAAATCATGAATGAAGTAGAATAGAATAGAATTAGAATAGAATAGAATAGAATAGAATAGAATAGAATAGAATAGAAGGAGGAAAGAAGGAAGAATAGAATAGAATAGAATAGAATAGAATAGAATAGAATAGAATAGAATACATATAACTGAAATCATGAATGAAGTATCAGAATAGAATAGGATAGAGTAGAGTAGAATTTTTTATTGGCCAAGTGTGATTGGACACACAAAGAAATAGCCTTGGTGCATATGCTCTCAGTGTACATAAAAGAAAAGATAAAAGAATGCAGGCAGTCCTCGCTTAGTGACTGCCTCGTTCAGCAATTGAATGCCCAATCCTTGCATTGATGACCCTCCCGGGTCTAGAAAGCCACAGGGAAAGCTGAAGTCAGATTATAAGCACGGTTGTGGTGTTACGTAGCAATCGCTCTACAACGAGCGTTGCCAGGTCTACCTGTGGTTGCTCCGTGTCCTATATCACCGGCCATTTCTACAATGGAATTTCTGTCTGATCCACAAAACCAAAGTCAAAAGTTTCATTTTTTTTATTTATCACAACGTCCAGAAAGATACTTTTAAATATATTCTCCCTCTTTGAATAAAACGATCCATTTAACGCAATTCTGCTTTGTCTTCCTCGCTATGGAAATAACATGTATTATTTCTATACCATACCGATTTCCTCCCAGGGTTCTGACGGCTGTAAGTGTGAGGAGTGGCCGTAATTCGCTTTTTCCCCCAGTGCTGTTGTACATTATATTGGATAACCATTTGTCTGAAGTGGGGAAGGGTTTCCTGCCTAAGCAGGGGGTTGGACTAGAAGACCTCCAGGGTCCCTTCCAACTCTGCTATTCTGTTTTCTGTTATTCGATCGCCAAGTGACCCTTTTTTCTTTTTTTGAGACGGGGTCTTATTTTTTTTTCTTTTTTCTTTTTGTCTTTCGGCTGCCTCTCCCTCCTGTCTTCTGCTTTTTAATCCCTGGAGTTGTGGGACGTGTGAGTTTTGCAAACTTTTTGTCAACAGGCTGTGCACAGACGGAGGGGAGGGACGGAGGAAGGGGTGGCTTGTTGAAGACGCAGCAGACAGGTGTGCAACAAGGCTGGTGGGGAGGGGGAGGCTTGCGACGTGCGCCCCGGATGGCTGTGGGACTCGCTGGGGGTGCCAAGAGGCGTAACGTAGCCCGTTTTTCTCTCTCTCTCTCTCTCTCTCTCTCTCACACACACACACACCCACCCACACACACCCACACACACACCCTAGCAGGTGTGCTTTTGGGAGGGGGGGGCTGCCTGGCAGGGGAATGGTGGCACGTGGGTCCCTTGTGGAGAATGCAAATAGCCACAGAGGCTGCAAAGAGATGCATTTGGGTGCACACAGCATTGATGGGCGGGGGGGGGGGGTCTGTATGTGCAAAACCCTGAATTGGCAAAGATCAGGATCCTTGGAGCCCCTTTTCCGAAGTACAGATTTTGAATAATGTTTGCAAGGGTTCCTGAGTTCTTCCTATTTTTAGGATGGTGTAGACGACTCAATTCGGAATAGGGCTGGAAGAGGGACCTTGGAGGTCTTCTAGTCCAACCCCCTGCTCAAGCAGGGAGACCCTGGCCTATAACACAGGGGTGAAGTTCAACAATTTTTCCCTACCAGGTCTGTGGGCGTGGCTTGGTGGGCGTGGCTTGTCAGAGTCATGTGACTGGATGGGCGTGGCCAACCGGTTTTTTTTACTTTTTTAAAGTATTTTTTAAACTAAAAAAAAGTTTTTAAAAAGTTCCGACGATCAGCTGTGCCCGCAATGGTTGGAACCTTTTTAAAAACTTTTTTAAAACATTTTTTTACTGCCAGTTTGGGCAATCCTGTAGCATTTTTTACTACCGGTTGGTGCAAACTGGCCCGAACAGGTAGCATTTCACCCCTGCCTAGACCATTTCAATCCAATCTCTTCTTAGAAACTTCCAGCGGTGGATCACCCACAGCATCTGGTGGCAAGCAGTTCCACTGGTTCATTCTCCTCACTGTTAGGACGTTTCTCTTTAATTCCAGGTTGCTTCTCTCCTTGATTAGTTTCCTCCCTCCCTCCTAGAATCATAGGACTGCAAGGGACCTCAGAGGTCCTATAGTCCAACCCCCTGCTCAGGCCGGAAACCTTATAACATTCCAAATAGCTGTCCAGTCTCTTCTTTAAAACCTCCAGTGTTGGAGCACCCACAACTTCTGGTGGCAAGCTGTTCCACCGGTTAATTGTCAGGAAATTTCTCCTTATTTCGAAGTTGCTTCTCTCCTTGATTAGTTTTCAGCCATTGTTTCATGTCCTGCCTTCGGGACCTCTGGAGAATAAGTGAACCCCGTCTTCTCCGGGGCAGCCCCACAAATAATAAATAAGTCCGTTTTTTCAAGGCCATTGTAACTTCAAATGGTCACTAAATAGAATAGAATAGAATAGAATAGAATTGTAACTTCAAATGGTCCATTGTACATTGTAACTTCATTGTATTGTAACTTCATTCCATTCATTGTAACTTCATTCCATTGTAACTTCAAATGGTCACTAAATGAATTCTTTGTAAGTGAAAAAGTGGTTGTATGTGCGAGGGCTGGTCGTAAATCAGGTTTTTCAGTGCCGTAAATTCGAATAGTTGTTAAGCAAAGCGTTATAAGTACGAGGACTATTTCTTCTCATCCAATAGCAGCTGTCCAGTGTTTTTTTTCCTTTTCGGAGACAAAACGAACCGTGCCTCATTTCTGCCCGTTTGAGCTCCCCAAATGCGACCCCCGTTGCCCACCGTGTGGGTCTTTATTCTGATAAATTAATTTTTTTCACCAGATCTTTATTTTTATTTTCTTTTAAAACAGCACATTTGTGGGGAGGGGGAAAAAAAACTCCAGTTTCCTCTTCACTCCGAATGTCGCCAGTTGTGTTATTTTTTTTTTTCTTCTTCTTCCCTCCTTTCTTCTTTTTCTTGGCCCCCCCCTCCCCTCCCCCCCCCCCCGCCCCGGCCTGGCACGTTCCTGTTTCCGCAGGCTGTGTAAACCCTTTGTGTCCATAAATCCATAGCCTGCGGGCACCGCACACACACACACACACAGGAGAGGGAGGTTGCACAATCTCACATTGTCGCACTTGAAAAAGAGGGCTTAAGACACTGGGAAGGAAGGCAGGGGGAGAAAAAACCTTGGGCCTTGGTGGGCAGCCGCACCCACAAACTCTGGGCAGGAAAAGAGTTTTGGGGTGCTGGGTTTTTCAGTGGGGGTCTGAATCGGGATGGTGCCAGGGGACTCTCCCAATTTTTTGGGGGGGCGACTTGAAAATTGCCTTGTCCCGGGGCTTGTGTTTTCCCAGCTGCTAGCGCCAGGCCCCTGCGTGCCACCTTCCCACCCCTGGGCACCTCCTGCCAAGGGATGCTATCTGGACAGGCTGCCCGGGGCGGAGTTGGCGCGTTCCTGCCAGCCCTTTTGTGCTCGGCCGGTCGGGGATTGGCATCTCTGAGCAAACAGACGCGGCGTTCTCTGAAAGGGCCAGCTGGCGCGAAAGGTGCCCACGCCTGCCCCATGGGTGCCGGGTGGGGGTGCAGGGCCAGGGGCTTTCCAAGGGCTTGGCATCCTCTGGCAGAGGGAGGGGGCATCCTAAGGCATGTTTGGGGCATTCCCCCCCCCCTTACTATGGGCAGTTTGGAAGCTGGCACGTGGCTAGGAAAGCCTTTGGAGTTGCAGTCCTGAGTAAAACTGCTGGTGGGTTTATTCTGCCTCCTCTTCCTCCTTTTCTTCTTCCTTCTGCCGCTCCATCCTTCTTCTCCATCTCCTCCTCCTATTTCGTCAGCTCCATCACTCCTACTCTTCTTCCTCCAGGACCATAAAGTCCCCTGCTCCTCCTCCTTCACCACAACCACCATTTCTCCTCCTCCTCTGTTTCCTTCCCTTCTTCCTTCTTGTTGTTCCTTCTCCTTTTCCACCTTCTCCTTCTCTTACTCCTTTTCCGTCTTCTCTTTTTCCTTTTTTTCTCCTCTACCTTCTCCTTTTCCTTCCTTCCTTCCTTCCTCCCTCCCTCCCTTGTTCCTATTTCCATCCCTACCTTCCTTTCTCCCTTCATCTTTCCCTTTCTTTCTTCTTTGTTCCTATTTCCTCCCTCCCTTTCTCCTTTCCTTCCCTTCCTTCTTTCCTCCCTTCCATCATTCCTTCCTCTTTCTTCTTCCATCTTTCCTTCTTTTCTCCGTCCCTCCCTCGTTCCTATTTCCATCTCCATCCCTCCGTCCCTCCCTCTCTTCCTATCTTTCTTCCTTCTTCCCTCCCTCCCTCCATATCATCTTCCTCCCTCCCCTTCCTTCCTTCTTTTCTTCCTTTCTTTTTTCCTCCCTCCCTCCCTCTCTTTCTTCTTCCCTTCCCTCCCTCCCTAGAATGGGTTTCCAATTGTCTAGCAACTTTTCCAGCTTCTCCGGGGAAGGAAATCCTAAATTTAACCTAAGGAATCAGACCTGGATTGTGAACCCCTGGGGTCCATTTCTGCCCTTCCCCCTCCTTGCAGAGGTTTGTGCCACTCTGGGTTCCGCTAAGCCCGTGTCTTTGCCACCCCCAAATTCCCACTCCCCATGATGCTTCCCAATCTGCTCCGGGCTGCAACGCAAGCAGAAGAATGCTCTCTTTATCTCCGGCTTTATTTGACTTTTAACAGGGTTTTATTGTCAACTGCCCAGCCGCCTTTGGCAGTTGGGCAATTTAAGTTTTTGGGGTTTTTTTTAAAATCCATAAATATCAGAAGCATTTGCAAAGCCCTATCCTGGAGGGAGACTTCCGCTGTGCACCCCCCCCCCCCCGCACCCCTCTGGTATGCAATAGACATGAATACGGATAGTCCTTGACTTACAACGATTCATTTAGTGACCGTTTGAAGTTACAATGCCACTGCAAAAAGTGACTTTTTCGCACTTATGACCTTTGCAGCATTCACCGGGGTCACGTGATCGGAATTGAAAGCACTTGGCAACTGACTCATATTTATGACGGTTGCCATGTCCCGGGGTCACGTGATCCCCTTTTGCAACCGTCCAAGAAGCAAAGTCAACGGGGAAGCCAAATTCACTTACTTAAGAACTGCAATGATTCACTTAACAACCGTGGCAAGAAAGGCCGTTAAAATGAGCCCAAACTCGCTTAACAAATGTCTCTCTTCACTAATGTCTTGCTTGGCGCGAGGAATTTGGGGCTCCCTTTTGGTCGTAAGTTGAGGACTACCTGTACCTTGGCACCTTGGGCATGGGTGCAAATTCTGCATCGTGTGAAAAAGTCTTGGGTGTGTGGGGAGCTCAGCTGCTCAGCCAGCCCTGAGATTTCACCCTGTTCATCACTCTCTTTTTTCCCTTTCTCTCATTCTCTCTCGGCACAGTACTCCACCGAACTGAAGAAACTCTACTGCCAGATCGCCAAGACCTGCCCCATCCAGATCAAGGTGATGACCCCTCCACCCCAGGGGGCTGTCATCCGAGCCATGCCGGTCTACAAGAAGGCTGAACACGTGACCGAAGTGGTCAAGCGGTGTCCGAATCACGAACTCAGCCGGGAATTCAACGAAGGTGAGTCTGAAGGAGGGAAGGATGGAGAAATTATGATGGTGGTGGTAGTAGAGGAGGAGGAAGAGAGGGAAAAGAAGAAGGTAGAGGAGAAGGAAATGGAAAAAGAGAAGAAAGAAAAAGAGTAAGAGAAGTAGGAAAAGGAGAAGCGGACGAGAAGGAAAAAGGAGAGGAAACGGAGGAGGAGGAGGAGGAATTGTGGTCACAAAGACTGGGCTATGAAAATTCAGGGATGGGAAGGGTTGGAGGTTTGCAATGTAGAACAACAGAATTGGAAAGGACCCTAGAGGTCTTCTAGTCATACCCCTGGCTCAAGCAGGAGACCTTATGCCACTTTGGACAAATGACTGTCCGGTCTCTTCTTTAAAAAACCTCCAGAGATTGCATTGATGACTTGGCAATGTCTTATGGAGATCTTGGCTTTTCCCCCCTTTAAATATTTTGCATAAGTGCCTCAAAGCAGAGAAGACCAACCTTGGCCACTTGAAGACTTGTAGCCTTCAATCCCAGAAATCCTCAGCAATGCCAGCACTTTTTGACATGTATCCCCCATTGCTTACTCTCTTCTAATCCCTTTCTCTGCAATCTCTCCTCTCTAAGTGGGGTGGGAGGAAAAGAAATAGGCAGGGCTGGCTGGGGAATTCTGGGAGTTGAAGTCCACAAGTCTTCAAGTAGCCAAGATTGGACAACCCCGCTCTAAAAGCTTTAGCCTCCCTTGCAGCAATGTTTAGCGATCCAAGTTTTGCAGAATTTTAACAGATTATCTTTGCAAAAAGGAGCTCAGCGTCCTTCCTCTTTTGAAAATAAACAGCTTTCACAATGGTGTAAATTCCCAGCATTATTGTTAATCCCAATTGTAGGATTTTCAGGGCTGCAGGAATTTGCTTTCCCATCAGTTGTGCAATTAATTATGGTTGGGAAATTATTTTTATTCTTAAGAATAAAAGGGCCGGCCTGAATTTTCGATCGGGTCCTTTCCAGGAGAGGAAAAATCTGCATTAATCCTTTGCAGAAGACACAAACGTGTGTCTTAAAAAACATCTTTTGAGACAAACAAACACACTTATAAGGTTGCCAAAAGCTGACACACAAATAAGTGTGTTCCATGTGAAGGTGGTACGAACTACGTGTTTGATTTATCAAGAGGAAGTTTCTCAAACTTCGGCAAACACGGGGAATTCTGGGAATGGAAGTCCACATGATTTAAAAGTTGCCAAGTTTGAGAAGCACCGGTTTAAAAAGATCCTGGTAGTCCTTGACTTACGACCGTTCACTTAGTAACCGTGCGAAATTATGATCACACTGGAAAAAAATGACTGATGGGCAAGCCTCACTTTATGAATTTATTTTTATGAAATTTTATTAATTGCATTTATTAAATTGGTTTGCTGCCCATCTCGCTGCAAATGTCATAGTTACAGGATGAAAATTTGGATACTTGGCAGTCACAGGGAGTCCTCGACTTACAATGGTTCATTTTGTGACCGTTCAAAGTTAAAACGGCACTGTGATCAAAATTTGGATGCTTGGCCACTGACTCATATTTACGACGGTCGCAGCATCTCGGGGGTCCCCTTTTGCGACCTTCTGACAAACAAAGTCAAGGGGGAAGCCGGATTCACGTAACAACCATACTGCTATCTTAAAAACGGTAGTGATTCACTTAATGACCACGGCAATAAAAGTTGTAAAATGGAGCCAAACTCACGTAACAAGTGTCTCACTTACCAACAACATAAATTTTGGGCTCGGTTGTGGTTGTAAGTTGAGGACTGCCTCTATTTACGACGGTCGCAATGTTCGCGGAGTCATAAGACCGACATTTGTGAAATCCCCACCCGGCTTCCAACAAGCAAAGTCAATGGGAGAAATCGGATTTCCCTAACAGCTCCCTGATCCGCTTAATGACCGCAGCAAAACAGTCATAAAATCAGGTGTGACTCGCTTAGTGACAGAGGTTGTAGTCTCAGTTGCAGTCGTAAGTCGAGGACCACCTATGCTTCCTCAATTTGCAGATTGACCGGGCATCTTCCAGCAAAATTTAACCTGCTCCGGCCTTCCTCGGAGTGAACCGGGGTCCCATTTCCAGTTCACTCGAGGCCGGAGAAGAAGGGAATTTTGAATTTTGGAATGATTTCTATACTCTTTTTCCAGGCCAAATTGCTCCTCCCAGTCATCTCATCCGCGTGGAAGGCAACAGCCACGCGCAGTACGTGGAAGACCCCATCACTGGCAGGCAGAGCGTCCTCGTCCCTTACGAACCGCCCCAGGTGAGCCGGGAGGGCAGATGGAGGAGGTGGTGTCCCTGCCAGGTCTTTTCTGAGATCTCTTTACCCCCCCCCCAAAAAAAAAAAATCAGGTGCACACCTGAAGGTTCAGTTAAAAGGGTTTATGGGCAAAAAGATTCCCATGCACAGGAATTTTTTCGATAAACAGTCAGCACCTGCTTGGACTAAGATCCGGGTCCATGTAAGTCAAAGGATTTCTCTTTTGACTCTAACTCCAGCTTCTGCCACCTTTTCTCCTACACATCTCCTTCCTTCCATCCTTCCTTCCTCTCTCCTTCTCTCCTTCTCCAATTTTCTCTCTCCCTCTCCTTCTTTCCTCCCTCCCTCCCTCCCTCCTCCTTCCTTCGTTCTCTAATTTCTTCCCTCTCCTTCCTTCCTTCCTTCCTTCCTTCCTTCCTTCCTTCCTTCCTTCCTTCCTTCCTTCCTTCCTTCCTTCCTTCCTTCCTTCCTTCCTTCCTCCTTCTCTCTCTCTCCTTCTTCTGTTCTCCATCTCCCTCCTTCCTTCCCTCCCTCCCTCCTTCCAATTCCTATCTCCTTCCTCTAATTCCCATCTTGTCAAGCGCAGAAGATCAGATCCCACATGAAAGTCCAATTAAACTGATTTGTTGCTAAAAGCCTAGAAACAGGAATTTTCTCAACTAAAAGTCAGTATATGCTAAGATGGTCCACCGAATTCAAGGGAGGTTGGTCTTTGTTTGCTTGTGTCTATGAAGGGATTCTGGGCTTATTCCTCTTTTGACTCCACTCCCAGCTTCTGCCACTCTTTCTCCTACACATCTCCTTCCTCTCTTTCCCCATCACTCTCCTTCCTTCCTTCCTTCCTTCCTTCCTCCCTCCCTCCCTCCCTCCCTCCTGTCTTTTGCCTTCCTTCCCTCCCTCCCTCTTTTCTTCTTTCCCCACTTCTCCTTTTCTGCCTCTTTTTCCTTCCTTCCTTCCTTCCATCCTCCCTCCCTCCCTTCCTTTCCCTCCTCCCTCCCTCTTGCTCTCCCTCCCTCTCCTTCCTTCTCCATTTTCCTTCCTCTCTTTCTAAAAGATGAGATGCAAAATGTGGTCACGCAGGAGAGTTTCTCCGCACTCTGCCTCAAAGCATCCTCTGTTAAAAACTGATTTTAAACAGAACTATTATTAGATATATAATAATAACAACAACAACAACAACAGAGTTGGAAGGGACCTTGGAGGCCTTCTAGTCCAACCCCCTGCCCAGGCAGGAAACCCTACACCATCTCAGACAGATGGTTATCCAACATTTTCTTAAAAATTTCCAGTGTTGGAGCATTTACAATTTCTGCAGGGAAGTTGTGTGTGTGAGAGATAGTTGCTGTTTTTTTTTTTTAAATACCATGCTTCATTTTGAAGTATCTGAAAGCACATCTGAGCAGGGGGGAAAAATTGAGCATTTGGCACAAAGCAGGACATTGTTCAAATAAATATACTGTAAAGAGAGAAGATTAAAATCTGTGTATATTCATACACGCATCAGCATTTTTTTTAAAAAAAAAGTTCTCCATGAAAAGCTTATTCTTTTAACGATCCAAATCTCTTGGCTCGTTGCAATCTTCCAACCTCAAAAATCAAGCTGAGAGGATTGTCAACATTTCCACAGATAAGTTCGAAGCTGTGAGATACATATATGTATTTTACCCCTGCGTATGGTCATAAGGTCTGTTTCCCATTTGGAAACAAGATGCTTCTCTATCAGTTGTAATTATTTTGCAGAAATTGCAATTTCCCATCTTGGCCGCTGCCGAGTTAACAAACCAGTGCAAAACCATTGTAAAGGTGCAAATTTGCCGCTAGTCCACATTGTGCAAGCCAAAAAAAAAAGAGAGTAAGTCTGTCGTTCTGTCTGTCTGTCTGTCTGTCTGTCTGTCTCACTCCTTCTCTCTCTCCCTCTCTCTCTCTTTGTCTCTCCCCCTCCCTCCCTCTCTTTCTCCCTCTCCCTCTCCTTCCCTGCCCCTTCTCTCATTGGAGCCCGCAAGTAGAGAGACCTACAGCTGAGATTTTTAGGTAATGTTTGAATTCAACCCAAATGCTTCCTCCTGCTTCTTCTCTCTCCCAGGTTGGCACCGAATTCACAACTGTCCTCTACAATTTCATGTGCAACAGCAGCTGCGTCGGCGGAATGAACCGACGCCCCATCCTCATCATCGTCACGCTGGAAGCCAGAGAGTAAGTCGCCACGGTGGGAGGTTGTGGGGAATCTGAAAGTAGAACTAAAAGGCTTCCGAACCCCAAGTTTAGCATTCAATCAATCAGTATAGA
Organism: Ahaetulla prasina; assembly: GCF_028640845.1. Taxonomy (NCBI): domain Eukaryota; kingdom Metazoa; phylum Chordata; class Lepidosauria; order Squamata; family Colubridae; genus Ahaetulla; species Ahaetulla prasina. Next base: position 113,361,847 of record NC_080544.1, read on the forward strand.
GCTGGAAGGGACATTAGAGGTCTTCTAGTCCAGCCTCCATTTCAGACAAGTGGCTGTCTCTTAAAGACTTCTAGGAAGGAAGGAAGGAAGGAAGGAAGGAAGGAAGGAAGGAAGGAAGGAAGGAAGAACAGAGTTGGAAGGGACCTTGGAGGTCTTCTAGTCCAACCTCCTGCTCAACCAGGAAACCCTACCCCATTCCAATCAAGTGGCTGCCCAGTCTCTTCTTAAAAACCTCCAGTGTTGGAGCATCCACAACTTCTTGTGGCAAGCAGTTCCACTGGTTAATTGTCCTCACTGTTAGGAAGTTTCTCACTGAGCAACTGTCTCACTGACCAACAGAAATTTTGGGCTCAATTGTGGTCGTAAGTTGAGGACTACCTGTACACGGTTATTTTGGGGGGCTGAGTTAGCAGCCAGCAATTCAGAACCGGGCTCTCCCCCCCTCCCCTCCCCTCCCCGATTTTGTTTTGAGCATCCTGGGCTCCATGTCGGGTTTTCTGCTCCGTAAAGCGACCGTCCTTAAGTGTGCTGGACTGTATGAAAGCATTCCCTTCTGACTTGAGTTCACACAATGGGGAAAACCCAGGTTAACCGAGTGGAGATGCTAGTAGTTATGATGTACAGGTAGTCCTTGACTTACGACGGTTCACTTAGTGACTGTTCAAACTTGTGATGAATTCCCTCCCCCATCTCAAGAGTGATGCACCTGGTTGGGATGGCTGCCCCCACCCCTTCCAAGGACACATGACCCCATTTCGGACACTCAACAACCGTCCTGCATTTACACTTGTCTGCACTATCCCACAATTTTCTACATTTTCCCCGAAAACAAACGTTTGCTTCCAGTTTTGGGGACAAAGCACCCCATAGAAAACAATGGATTCGCTTAACAACTTCACTGTTCACTTAACAAACGTGGCGTTCACTTAATGATCACAGTGTTCACTTAACGACCCTGGTGTTTGCTTAGACACTGCCCCAGAACAGAATGTAAAACGGTTGCATGAGTGACTCTACGACGGTCATTTTTGGAGTTGGGGTCTCAAGTTGAGAACTGACGGTATAAACACATCTCCTGGGTGAATCCATCTCAGTATGATCTGCCTCACACAACATACAACTTGGCTTTCACGCAACACCGTAACTTTCCCACCCCCATTGATAGCAATCAGGGTTAATTCATGGTTTGGAGCTGCTTAATTCGTGGTTTGGCCAAATGAGACATATTTGAGGCATTTCTAGAGATGGCTATCAGGTCTTAAAAGAGCTGATGGGATTTGCTTTCTTCACCCTGCAGCGGGCAAGTCCTTGGTCGCCGATGTTTTGAGGCTCGGATCTGCGCCTGCCCAGGCCGGGATCGCAAAGCGGACGAAGACAGCATTCGGAAACAACAGGTCTCCGAAGGCACAAAGAACGGTGATGGTACGAAGCGCCGTAAGTAGCCAGAAGCAGTAGCCTTCACAGCAGTGTATTTCAAAGTTGGCCCCTTGAAGTTGGGTGGACTACAACTCGTACCAGAATTCCTTGGGCACGAAATGCTCTCCTTCGGAGGTCTATCTCATTCTTGACCTGCTTACTCTCTTATAATCCCTCTCTCTGCAATCTCTCTGTTTTAGCAGATGGGAGGGGGGGAAAAAGATCAGGCATAGCTGGCTAGGGAATTCTGGGATTTGCAGTCCACCCGTTTTCAAGAGGCCAACTTTGAAATACACTGATTTAGGAGAAGGTCAGCTTTTGACTAGGTTGGGGCTTGAACCCCAACAGCTGCATTTTGTGCTCGGGTAAGTGTTTGTTGGCTTAGCCTTCGGCCAACCTTGCCTGCTCGAGTCGCTTCTATGGTCCATCCAGCGCATTTTGTCCAAATGGGCCACGAAGCCACTTTCTAATCAGTGTTTGTGTGAATACCGCTCGGGTGTTGACCGGACGGGAGATAGAAGGTCTGCACCCAGTCCGAACTTGTAGGATTGTGTGCACTGATGTGGAACAAGCAACAATGACCCGAAATGAAATGCTGGATAACAGCATCAATCAAGGCAGTGTAAACAATCCCATGGTAATAGAGCCAACTTCCGTGTCAGAAGAAAAAAAAGATAAAATAGCTGTGGTTTGAAGTGGACAAAAAACAAAAACACAAAACCCAAGCTACGATGTCAATTAGGACTGACAGATGTTAATGGAGCCTCCATTGGTCAGGGCAGTCTACCTCTGTTTTTTTAAAACCAGTGACCGGATCATTTCCATCTTTCTGGATTATGAAATGGACTTTTAAAAAAACAACAAGCAAGCAAGCTACGGTATCCCTTAGGCCCGATGAGTGTTAACGGAGCCTCCATTGGTCAGGGCAGTCTACCTCTTTCACCTTCTGGAGGGTGAAAGGAGAGGCAAGCCTTCTGAAAGATAGGCATTTCCGGGTGGAGGAAGTAGCGACGGTCCTCAACTTACAGTTGGTTGCTTCAAAGTTACGACGGCCTGCATTTACGGCCGATCACAGCGGTCACACGACGCAGATTTGCGTTCTTCGGGCTAAACTGAGCTTTACTTCCGGTTTCTGGCCATAGCACCCAATAGCGAACAATAGATTTGCTTAACAACGGCCACATTCATTTAATGACTGCTGCAAAAAAACCTCAACAGTCGTAAAATCAGGACGGTCATGGGTTGACCTGCTTTACGAGTGTCTCGACTTAAGACCATAGTGGGCAGGCTCCATATGGTCATAAGTCGAAGACTACCTGTAGGGATTTGGTGATCTACTGCAGGGGTCTCCAAAGGTGGCCACTTCAAGACTTGTGGACTTCAACTCCCAGAATTCCCCAGCCAGCAATGCATTGCTGGCTGGGGAATTCTGGGAGTTGAAGTCCACAAGTTTGAAAGTGGTCACCTTTGGAGACTTCTGACTTGGTGGTAGCCAAGTTTGGCAACCAGGTGGAACAGTTTTACTTTCGCTTTGCTGAGAGTTGAGTTCAGAGGAAGACCCGGAATCAGTATGGCAATGGTCGAGGAAGTTGAACCAAACCACCAATCTTCTAAGACCTGATGGATTGTCCCCCTTGTCTCCAGAAATCTTCTCCAGAAGTTTCTCCAGCTGCAACCTGATGCTGTAGAGAAACCTGAAGCATCTTAAGTCTTGGAGAATATCCTCCAATCTGGATCAAGATGAGTTTCTCTTTCTTGATGACCCTTCAGTTGGCCCAGATCTTCTCTTGGTGGCCCTCCGTGCATTTGTTCATTTCTAGCTTCGGACGTGGGCTCAGAAATAGCAACAGCTTCCTTGAATTGAGATGTCAAGTTGACCTTCCTTGAGGCTGTGGTGTCACTGTCTTCTATTTCCCCCTTGTTGGCAGCTTTCCGGCAGAGCACGCATGGCATCCAGATGACCTCCGTCAAGAAAAGACGCAACCCAGACGATGAGCTCCTGTATCTCCCGGTAAGTAGGACCAGGACTTGGGTAAAAATGTGGGAGGTGTTCACTTCCCTGCAGTCGGGGAGAATGACACCTTGAGTGTTTTGGGCCACTGGCCAAGCAAGGTATGAGGACTTCTCCTGTGCTTCTGAGCCAATTCAGGAAGGTTGGAAGTCAAGACCTCCTTCCATGCATGGGGTCTCCAGAACGTGGCATAACCCATTTCCTGACTGGAGAATTTGAAGGGAAGAAGGACCACGGTTTTGGCTACTTACCCTAAATGTGGAGAACACCCCACCAGCCGAAAATATAATTCAGAAAATATTGGACTGTGCAGAGATGGATAGATTGACATTAAAAATAAAAGATAAAGACAATGTTGTTGTTGTTGTTGTTAGTTGCCAAATCGTGTCCGACCCATCGCAACCCCATGGACAACATTCCTCCAGGCCTTCTTGTCCTCTACCATCCTCTGGAGTCCATTGAAGCTCACGCCTACTGCTTCAGTGACTCCATCCAGCCACCTCATTCTCTGTCGTCCCCTTCTTCTTTTGCCCTCAATCTTTCCCAGCATTAGGCTCTTCTCCAGTGAGTCCTTCCTTCTCATTAGGTGGCCAAAGTATTTGAGTTTCCTCTTCAGGATCTGGCCTTCTAAAGAGCAGTCAGGGTTGATCTCCTCTAGGACTGACCGGTTAGATCGTCTTGCAGTCCAAGGGACTCGCAGGAATCTTCTCCAGCACCAGAGTTTAATGGCCTCAATTCTTTGGCGCTCAGCCTTTCTTATGGTCCAACTTTCACAGCCATGCATTGCAACTGGGAAAACCAAAGCCTTGACTATAGGCACTTTTGTTGGCAGGGTGATGTCTCTGCTTTTTAGTACGCTGTCCAGATTTGCCATAGCTTTCCTCCCCAGGAGCAAAGCGTCTTTTAATTTCTTGGCTGCAGTCTCCATCTGCGGTGATCCTGGAGCCCAGGAAAAAAATGCCAGTATAATTAATAGAAGCACAAATAAGTTAATACAACTATAATTATTGTTATAATTACTATGTATACTATTATTATTATTACTGCTACTACTGTATTTGATGTTTTTTCAGTAAAATGAAATGCCTGGACAATACACTGTTTTCAAAATATTTATACATAAATAAAAAATATTAAAAAAAGAAGACAATGGACAATGGCAGCGTGGATTTCTTCTCTGGGGTCCCCCTAGCTTCTCATTCAGGCTTTTCCCTTCTTCTTGGCTCAGGTTCGAGGCCGGGAGACCTACGAGATGCTGCTGAAGATCAAGGAATCTCTGGAGCTCATGCAGTTCCTCCCCCAGCACACAATCGAGACCTACCGACAGCAGCAACAGCAGCAGCAGCAACACCAACACTTGTTGCAGAAACAGTGAGTCCTTGAGTTGTGACTTTCAGGGCTGCGTCCGTCTCCCTTGCATGAGGACGTCCCTTCTTGGCTTGCCGTGGTTGATGGAGGGTCTTTGTCGTTGGCCATGGCGTTCGACTTTCCTGGAAGGGAGGGGGCTAGGAGGCCGCCCTTGCCTTGGTTGTGTGTGTGTGTGTGTGTGTGTGTGTGTGTGTGTGTGTGGCTGAGACCCTTTGAGGCAGGGGTGAAATCCAGCAGGTTCTGATAGGTTCTGGAAAACCGGTAGCGGAAATTTTGAGTTACTTCGGAGAACTGGCAAATACCACCTTTGACTGGCCCCAGAGTGGGGTGGGAATGGGGATTTTGCAGTATCCTTCCCCTGCCACGCCCACCAAGCCACGCCCACAGAACCAGTAGGGAAAAAAATTTGGATTTCATCAGTGCTTTGAGGTCATGTAGATGTAGGCTGGTAACAAAGTGGTGAGGAAGAGGTGGCCTTTCAACCGTTGGGTCTCCATCTCCAGCCTGAAGAAATACACTAATTTTCCAGTAATGGTTGAAGAGAGAATAACAGAACTGGAAGGTCTTCCAGTCGAACCCCTTGCTCAAGCAGGAGACCCTAGACCCATTTCAGACAAATGGTTGTCCAGTCTCTTCTTCAAAACTTCCAGTGATAGAGCAGCCACAACCTCTGGTGGCAAGCTGTTCCGCTGGTTAATTGTCCTCACTGTTAGGAAATCCCTCCTTAATCTCAGGTTGTTTCTCTCCTGGATGAGTTTCCATCCGTTGCTATGGATGGCGCCTCTGTTTTGTGTGTCCATCTTTCGTGTCTGATCAGCTCTTTGAGCCTTCTCTTGCCTTCAACTGCTGGCCCCTGTTGGGGTCACTTAGGGAAGGCTGCCTGTATGGAGAGGTGGCTTTTGGGGGTGGCACCTGCCCTTTTCTCCTACTTTAGGAATGGGGGTCTTTTGGGGAGAGCTGCATGGAAGAGAAGAGAAGGTGTTTCCTGACACAGTTCAAGAAGGGATAATTAGTGTTTTAATTAGGAGGCAGCAGAGCTCAACCTTTTAGGTGTTAAAAAAAATAACCACAGTTTCCAAAGCAAAAGTCCAGTAGAGATTCTCCCAAAGGGGCTCTTTCAAGAGGCAACTGGACTTTCTGGTTTTTCTTTTGAAGATGTTTCGCTTCTCCTCCAAGAAGCTTCTTCAGTTCTGACTGGATGGTGGGGAATGGGGGGATTTATACTCCTTGCAGACAGCTGGTCATTTGCATCCTTTGAGAGGGTCTGTTGTGTCTGCGTCCCCCCCCCCGAGCTGGGCCCCCTGCCAGAAAGTGACTTGGAAAGTGAGGGGGAAGGGCCACCAGGACTTACCTCGGGAGCACCGACTTCCCTGGCTCAGCTCCAGGAGCCAGAGGCAGGCCAGGTGGAGGAGATAACGAGGCCTCCGTCCCCTGACTCTTCACCCCCCAGGCCACGCCTCCAGACCCAGCTGATGGCAATCAGGCCTGGCTGGACCCTAGGTTTCGTAGGCAGGAGAGGCGGGAACAACAGAAGCAAGGGTGGGGCAGGCCTAGGAAGTGCTGAGTCATGGAGCCACACCCCACAGGATATAAAAGCAGCGAGAGCTGCTATGCCTCTTCGTAGCAGGCAAATCAACTGCTTAACTAAGAGCTAAAGTACTGTTTGTTCCTGGTTGACTCATCGGCATCAAGGGAGATAACAGAGGCACTTGGCAGACGCTCGCTAGTTTGCTGCCAGAGCTGATAGTGCCAGCTAATTAAGCCACCGCTCGGACAGAGGCGAGGGGGGACAGAACAGGGTCATTGAGGCCTCCTGGAAGTTTATCTGTGTCCTCAGGGTCACCTGAGTGGTGCAAATGGTTCCTGTAGTCTGCAGTTTTTTTCCCTCTGGAAATCCATTCCTCCTCCCATCCCATTCAAAGGGTTTTCATCGCAAGTTGTATAACTAAAAGTAGAGGATGTAAAGTCTAAAAGGATATAAATAATCCGCTGTCTGCAAGGAATACAAATCCTTCCGTTCCCCATCTGGTCAGAGCTGAAGAAGCTTCTTGGATGAGAAGCGAAACATCTTCAAAAGGAAAAAAAAACAAGGAAGTCCAGTTGCCTCCTGAAAAATAAGCACCTTTGGGACAATTTCCAAAGCAAGCAACTCCCTTTAGGGGCAGCCTCGGAAGAGCAGAGGGACCGAACCGGAAACCTACTTGCAAAATACTCCAGGGCAGGGGGCTTCCACTAAATCTGAACCCAGGTTTCCAACCAGAGGGGGTCTTCTCTACAAGGGAGATGCAAGCAAAGAGGCCAAAGCAGGAGTGACCATTTTCTAATCTGAGGCAGTCCTCGATTTACGACCACAATTAAATTTCAGATGCTAAGCAAGGTAATTGTGAAGCGCATTTTGCCCGTGATACAACCTTTCTTGCCGGAAGGTTGCTAAGCGAATCACTGCAGCTGTTAGGTTTCAAAAAATGGTCGTGAAGTGAATCGGGCTTTGTGGACTTGTCAGAAGGTCACAAAAGGGGGGGTCACTTGACCCTTCCTCCCCAGGACTCTGCTATGGTCATAAATACAAGTCAGTATTTAGCCAACCTCCTAGTTTTGATCCTGCGACCATGGGGAAGGGTCCTTAGCAGTCATTAAGCGAAATCCGGTCCTAAATCCCTTTTTTCAGTGCTGTTGTAACTTAGAGCGGCCACTAAATGAACTGTTGTAGGTCAAGGACTGTCTACCCACCCGCACACACATATCGTAGGCTGTATGATGCAACGGAGATATGGATCTGAACCAGGAATGTGTTGCAAGGCCTGGATGGCTGCATTTTGACAGGGGAAAAAATGCAGGATTGCCCTTATAAACAAAAAGGTGAAAAACTAGAGGAAGTAGAAGAATTCGTTTACTATGCTGGTTTGTTCATGGCCTGATTCACTTTCCGGCCACCTGCACATTCCTTGCTTATCAGTTCCGCGAAGACCCTCCCCATAGCTGGATCCAGACCCTGGGACTAAAAGACATCACGGAAAAATCTCAGCCCCAGAAACCAGGGAGATATGGTGGATTTTAACCTCTCCCAACTCCGGTAAATAAATCAATAAATCTTGTTAAAGAAAAGTACAGAGAATAGCGCTTCCGGTGGAAACGGGCTGCCAAGAACTAGGTGCAGACCTTGATAAAAAAGGGGAAACCCAGCGGGGTTAAGATTAAGCCAGTTTAAAAGGCGCAGAGGGTTTAATTGTGGTCTGTTGAGGGAAAGGAATGCTGGTTGGCAGGAAGGGAAACCCAGAAGGGTTAAAAGTTGAGTGCGGTGGGAACGGGTGAAGTGGAAAAGCCAGGCAGGAAGGTGGAAAAGGAAGGAAGGATTTTATTTATTTATTTATTTATTTATTTATTAAATTTTTATACCGCCCTTCTCCCGAAGGACTCAGGGCGGTTTACAGCCATAATAAAACAACAGCAAAATACACATAAAAACATGATTAAAAAACTTATTATACAAATGGCCGAATTAAAAGAATTAAAAATAAAACCCCAATTTATAAAATATTAAAAGGTTAAAATTAATTAAAATCCTATTAAAATCCTATGCCAGTCCTGCGCGAACAAACAAATAGGTCTTCAACTCTCGGCGGAAGGATGAAGATTGGAGAGAAAAGGTTGTGATTGTTAAAGAAGACCATCGCTTCAGATGGTTTGGTCCTAGAGAGAGGAGGAATGAAAACCGAACTACAGAAGAAATAATAGAAAAAACACAATTGGAAAGGACCTTGGAGGACTTTTAGTCCAGCCCCCTGCTCACGCAGGATACTCTATACCAGGGGTCTGCAAACTTGGCTCTTTTAAGACTTGTGGACTTCAACTCCCAGAGTTCCTGCTGGCTGAGGAATTCTGGGAGTTGAAGTCCACAAGTCTTAAAAGAGCCAAGTTTGCAGACTCCTGCCCAATGCCATTTCAGACAAATGCTTGTCCAATCTCTTCTTAAAAACCTCCAGCGTTAGAGTACCCGCAGTTTCGCTTCCACTGATTAATTGTTTTGACCATCGAGAAATTTCTCCTTAGTTCTAGATTAGTGGATGAGTCTCCATCCATTGGCTTCTTGTCCTGCCTTCAGGTGCTTTGGGGAATGGTTGATATCACACACACACCCTTCTTCGTGGCAGCCCCTCAAATTTTGGAAGACTGTTATTATATTTGCAAGGGAAATGAAGGTGTGTAGAGGGAAGGTGTGCAGGATGGATCATGTTGGTGAAGAGAAAAATGAGAAGTTTATAAAGTATCAAGTTTACAAAGTATTATAAAGTTTATAAAGTTTTACAAGAAGCAACGGGTGGAAACTAATCCAGGAGAGAAGCAACCTAGAACTAAAGAGAAATTTCCTGACAGTGAGAACAATTGATCAGTGGAACAATTTGTGACAACTTGGGGAAGGCTTCTGTGCCCACTTCCCGTAGGGCGGCCAGATCTACCCTGCAAGACCCCAAACCTCCACTAGAGGGTGGTTTAAAAAGTCTGGGAAGCTCTTGGCTGCCCCCTTGTGGTCATCCAAGAAAAGAACTCCCTTCCATTCCTTGGAACTCCCTTGTGGCTAGGCATATATACTGTATATGGTGTGTGTGGAAGAACTGCAGGCAAGCAACCAGCATTATGGACATTTTGCTCTCCTCTGCAACATTCATGGGGCTATAATTGGCTTGGCTTGGCGTGGCATCATAGAATATGAGAGTTGGAAGGGACTCTGTAGGTCATCTCGCCCAACCCCTGCTAAGGCAGAAGAGCCTATACATGTGAAGGCGAGTCTATGGCACACGTGCCACGTGGAGCCATATCTGGGCACACGAGCATTGCTCTAGCTCAGCTCCAGCGTGCATGCGCGCCCAGGCCAGTTGATTTTCGGGCCCACCGGAATTCAGGAAATGGGCCATTTCTGGCCTCTGGAGAGCCTCTAAAAACAGGGAGCTGTTTTTACCCTCCCCAGGCTCCAAGAAAGTCTCTGGAGCCTGGGGAGAGCAAAAGATGGGCCTACCGGGCCCACCGGTAACCTTTTTGCCGTCACGTGCCAAAAGTGGGGGAGCAAGGGGGAGTTGTGCATGCATGCACCGGGGGGGGGCGTCAGGGCACAGGGGGGCATTGCATTATGGGTGTGGGCACACATGGGACACACACTCCCCCCCGCGCTCCCCCTAATTTTTGCATGTGACGGCAAAAAGGTTAGCCATCACTGGTCTAGACAACCGGATGTCCAGTTTCTTCTGGAAAACATTCAGTGATGAAGCCACCCACAACTTCTGGAGGGAAGCCGTTCCAGTGAATTGTTCTCACTGTCAGGAAATTTCTCCTTAGTTCTAGGTTGCTTCTCTCTCCGAGAAGCTTGCATCCCTTCCTTCCTTCCTTCCTTCCTTCCTTCCTTCCTTCCTTCCTTCCTTCCTTCCTTCCTTCCTTCCTTCCTTCCTTCCTTCTTTTCTTCCTTTCTTCCTTCCTTCCTCTCATGTCCCATCCTTTTCCTTCCTTCCTTACATCCATCCATCCATCCATCATAGGGCTGCAAGGGACCTGAGTGGTCTTCTACTCCAACCCTTTGTTCAAGTCAGGAATCCTCATACCATCCCAGACAAATAGTTTTCCAGTCTCTTCTTAAAAGCTTCCAGTGTTGGAGCACTCACAAAGACTTGTGGCAAGCTGTTCCACTGGATAATTGTTCTCACTGTCAGGAAGTTTCCCCTTCCTTCCAGGTTGCTTCTCTCCCGGATTAGCTTCCATCCGTTGCTCCTTGCCTGGCCTTCAGGGGCTTTGTCCCCCTCCTCCTCCTCCGTGTGACAGCCCCTCACGGCATCTCTTGGGTGTTGTGAAGTTGGGGTCCTTCTGCATGGGGGGCCCGTGCATGGGGGGCAGTGGGGCGTTTGGCAGAAGCTTCCCTGCGTCTGCCGAGTTTGATGCTTGCTTTGAAGTGGAAGAACAACAAAGCATTTTTGGCATGGAGGTGATCAAAGTGCAGTGTTGGCTTTGAGTCTGTTTCTTTCCTTCCTGGACTCGGTCCACGTCTGATCCCCTCCTGATCACCGGGAATCCAAAGCAGAGAGCCTCGGACTTCAGCGCAGAGGCTGCTTCTGTGGGGGTTCATCAGCGGGAACTCTCTTGCACCCCATTGACGGGGCTGCTCTTGAACCTCCGGGAGGCAGGATTGGGGGGCCGCTGTCTTCCCCAGGGAGCAGAGCCCCTTCTAAGTGTCCCCTCCCGTCCGAGAGGCCGGGATTGAAGGATGGCCGTGTGATCCCTTTGCTTTTATCCTAAGCGGAGGGACCTCTGGATTTACTTCCCCCTTTCCCAAGAAGGACACTGAGGAGGCCTGGGGGTGGGGGGTTGGGCATTGGCTCAGGCTAAACACCCACCCCCACCCCCACCCCGCCGCAATGAAGGTGTCCTTCCAACCACTCCTGACTTTTCATGGCATGTTCCCCCCACCCGGAAGGGCCTGGAAGTAGTTGAATCCCGGTGATCACGCAGCCTCCTCTCCTCCCCTCCCCTCTTTCCTGTCCCCTCCCCTCCTTTCCCTGTCATCTCCTCTCTTCTCCCTCTCCCCCACCTCTCCCTCTCCCCATCACTTCCTTTCCTCCCCTTTCCTCCCTCTCTCCTCTCCCTCTCCTCTCCCTCCCCTCCCTCTCACCTCCTCTTCTCCCCACTTGTCCCTCTCCCTGTCCCCTCCCCTCCTTTCCCTGTCATCTCCTCTCTTCTCCCTCTCCCCATCCCCTCCTTTCCTCCTCTCCCTCCCCTCCCTCTCACCTTCTCTACTCCCCCAATTGTCCCTCTCCCCATCTCATCCTCTCCCTCTTCCTCCTCCTCCTCTCTTCTCCTCTCCCTCCTCTCCTCTCCCCATCCCTCCTTTCCTCCTCCTCCTCTTCCCCACCTCTCCTCTCCCCACCTCTCCTCTCCTCTCCTCTCCTCTCTCTCCTCTCCTCTCCTCTCCTCCTCCTCTCACCTCCTCTTCTCCCCACTTGTCCCTCTCCCTGTCCCCTCCCCTCCTTTCCCTGTCATCTCCTCTCTTCTCCCTCTTCCCCATCTGTCCCTCTCCCCTCCCCTCCTTTCCTCCTTTCCTCAATGTCTCCCCCTCCCTTCCCTCCCTCTCCCCTCCTCTTCTCTTCCCCACCTCTCCTTGTCCCCTTCCCCCCCCTCTCCCTGACCCTCTCTCCGTTGATCTCCAACTCTGTTACTCAGTGTCCTGTGTTCTAGTGTTCTACGTTCTCTCCTCCTCCTCCTCCTCCTCCTGCTTCCTTTTCACGCCTGTCTCTTCTCCGATTCCTCCTCCTTTGCAGTCTCCTCTCTGCCTGCTTCAGGAGCACAGAAGCCAGGAGGGACCTTCCCCACAGACCCGAACCGGCCTTCAGACATTCCAGCCACCCCGACTCTGCTGTCCATTCCTAAAACCCGCCTGTTTGAAGGGGATGGGGGAGGCTTCCTTTTGTCCGACTCTTGCCATCATATGGGGCGACAGAAATAGTTTCTGAGGTGCAGCCAGGCAAAGTGGCCGATTGAGTCTGGGCAGACGGTGCCCTCGCGGACTCCTCGTACTCGTTCGGCTTCTACATCCCGTCGTTTCAGTCTCACGAGTTCTGGACCGGCCACGTCCTCATCCTACGATGTCAACCCCTTTTACGAGAGGCGTGAAGACCCCGAGATGTTTCCTCTGAGCCGGGCTCAGTTTCCCGGAATTCCTTAAAATGGGGATTAAGGAACACCGTCTGGATGGAAACTCGGATTGTCCCAAAAGGGCTTTTTCAAGACTTTGTTTCTCTCTGAAGACGTTTCGCTTCTCATCCAAGGAGCTTCTTCAGTTCTGACTGAACGGTGGTAGATGGGTGGATTTATATTCCTTGCAGTCCTCTGGTCATTAGCGCTCTCTCTGAGAGTCCTTGAGGCCACTTGGAGGTTTATCTGTGCTTTCAAGGTCACTGAATAGTGCAAATGGGTGTTGTTACCTCCTTGGAAATGCTGGAAGGACCACGTTGTGAACAGGTGGTGTGTCATATCCCCCCCCCCCTCGGTTGAGAGAAGGGCTGTTCAATTTTTAACATAGATGGACTCTTTGCAACTCGGATTGTAAATCCATATATGGGTTAAATAAATGCTGGTCAGAGACTAGTAAGATACATATATATATATAATACAGAGATAACGTTTCTGCGGGCAGAGAAATTGATAGATAAATGTCTTTCTTGGAGTCTTGGATGAACTTCTTGCCATTCACAATTTTTATGCCTTCATAGCCAGAAAGGTTTGGGGAGACGCCTCTTGGTCGGAGAGGCTGCAGTTTCTCTCCATCCCAAAATGGACCGCTGGGTTTTGAGCGAGCCCCTCCGAGGCTGGGAGATTATGGCAGTAGATCCAAGGTGTCGTCGACACCTCACAACATCCTCTCCTCACGCTTCTTCGGAGAAAGATTGAGAAATGGCTTTTGATGTGCTGCCGTTGAGTTGTTGGTTTCCCCCCCCCCCCCCCCCAATGTGTGCTACCACACCCAGAACACCTTTTGGGATTGAGCTGAGAATCGCACAGAGTTTCTGATTGTCGAAACGTTGGTTGTGAAATTAAATAAAAGGCGTTCGACTCCTTAAAACCGGAGAGGAATCAGGATTGGGTACATTTTTCTTTTTTTGCAGCGTTGAGTTTGAAGGATCAGAATTCACTGTCTCGTAGAACACGTCAGGTCATGGCGGTCTCTGAGGGTTTCTTTTGCCCAAAAGGCAACTGGACTTCCTTGGCTGTTGGGTTTTGTTTTGTTTTTCCTTGAAAATGTTTTGCTTCTCTTCCATGAACTGAAGAAGCTTCTTGGCTGAGAGGCACAAGGTTTCCAAAGCAAGGAAGTCCAGTTGCTTTTTGGAAGGGAAAAAAAAAATCTTTGGGTTGAGGGATCTTCTTCAGAACTTGTTGAGAAATTGCTAGTTAGGCTGGAGTCACATAATATCAGGGACCTTGGAGGTCTTCTAGTCCAGCCCCCTGCTCAAGCAGGAGATCCCATACCATTTCAGACAATTGGCTGTCCAGTCCCTTCTTGAAAACCTCCAGTATTGCAGTACCCACAACTTCTGGTGGCAAGCAGTTCCACTGGTTAATTGTCCTCGCTGTCAGGAAGTTTCTCCTTAGTTCCAGGTTGCTTCTCTCCTTGATTACTTTCCGTCTGTTGTTTCTTGTCCTGCCTTCTGGGGCTTTGGAGAAGAGGTAGACCCCTTCTTCTTTGGGGCAGCCCCTCAAATATTGGAAGACTGCTATCGTGTGACTCCTAAGGGAGGTGTGAAGTGTGTGCTTAGCTTAGTATCTTCCCTACCTTCCCTCTTCCTCTGACGTCCAGGGGTATGGAATGGGATAACTCCTTGGGACAACTTGCTGCAGGACAATTCAACAATTCCGTTTCACTATTTTTGTCGTTCACATTTCATTTTGTCTGTCCTTTGGTATCCTTTCTTGAGTTATTCTATTTCTTCTACTATTTCCACTATTTCTTCGATATTAGTGTGGTGCTGAGCCGTGGTGACTCAGGCTGTAAGATAGCTTGTTATTAAAACACAGCAGCCTGCAATTACTGCAGGCTCGAATCCCACCAGGCCCAAGGTTGACTCAGCCTTCCATCCTTTATAAGGGAGGTAAAATGAGGACCCAGATTGTTGGGGGGGCAATAAGTTAGAATGAGACTATTGCCTTACACACTGTAAGCCGCCCTGAGTCTTCGGAGAAGGGCGGGATATAAATGTAAATAAATTTAAAAAAAAACTCTTGACCTGCAGCGAGTTGTCCTGTGGCAAGATGGCCACGGTGAGTTGTCAGACATTTCTCTGGGATGGATGGATGGGGGCTGCAGGGAGAAAAAGGATGGATGGATAAGTGGATGGAAGGAAGAAAGGAAGATGGATGGATGGATGGATGGATGGATGGATGGATGGATGGATGGATACAGGGAGGGGGATGGAGGGATGGAAGATGGAGGGATGGAGGCTGCAGGGAGAAGGAGGGTGATGGAGGGATGGATAAGTGTGGATGGAAGGAAGAAAGGAAGATGGAGGGATGGATGTAGAGCATCTCAGTCTGCAAGGGCTAAGATCCTATACAGGCAGACCTCAAATTACAGCTGTAATGGAGTTTGGAGTTTCCATTATAAGTCATGTCCGTTGTAAGTCAGGGCACCCCAAGTGACCGTCCCAATTTTATCGGAGGGGGAGGGGGAGGGAGAAGACTACGGAGGGGTCCTTGGTGTTCTCTGAGCTTGGTGGTTTCCTAGCAGGCGTTTCAAGGCCCAACAAGATAACGTAACATCATCTTATCCACAAGCAGCGAAACGCTTCAGACCCAAAATAAAGTAGTCCAGTTCTCCTGACTCAATTTCCAGACCCTTAGAGACAAACAGATGTGAAACAAAAAAATATTAAGGCAACTGGCATAAAACCTGCCCAGTCAATACCGACGGTGCAGGCTACACTAAAAATAAAAAGGCCAAAAAAATGGTTAATACAATCAGCTGACATAACTCAGCCAAGACCGAGGCTCCGACAAGAGGATTCTGGTCCCCAGAGTTGGGGGGTCGCTGGGACGATGCAAGAATGAAGGAATTTGAACCCATGGCCTCGGACTGGCCCTGATCTCAAGGCCCCCTGAAAATTTGGAGGGAGGGGTCTGCTGAAATGCAGCCTTTATTGTCTCCCCCTCCCCCTTCCAGTAAACCAAGGGACAAAACAGGTTTGCTACGAGCTCAGCAACAGGGCCGTAATAGCTCAGGCTGTTAAGAAGCCTGTTATTAAACACAGCTGCCTGCAATTACTGCAAGTTCAAGTCCCACCAGGCCCAAGGTTGACTCAGCCTTCCATCCTTTATAAGGTAGGTAAAATGAGGACCCAGATTGTTGGGGGGGCAATAGGTTGACTTTGTAAAAATATACAAATAGAATGAGACTATTGCCTTATACACTGTAAGCCGCCCTGAGTCTTCGGAGAAGGGAGGGATATAAATGTATTAAAAAAAAAACACAACTTGGAAATACAGATTTGGGCTGAAACCTTTTCTCGCTCAGTGTTGGTTTGCTCAGGGACGGATCCGAGGGCCTCGCTTGTCCCCAGATGGGGCCCCTGTCCAGATGCAGACGTCCTCTCCTACGATGGCCATGCATGGAGCAAAGTCTTTGGAGAGCCAGGGGGCTTTTGGGATGATGGGCAGATGCTCCCCGGGGGGTCCGTCTGGATTTTTGAGCGGTTCCATTGCTGCATCTTTGGCAGATTCCTGTTAGGGGGTCCCAGCTCTGGCTCTGCTTGCCTGCCGAGGTCCCCTGGGGGGAGAAGGGCCAGGAATTGGAACAACGGCGCAAAAGAAGGTGAGGGGTGAAAGACCAGGCCCACCCATGAAGAAGTATTGCTAAAAGTCTGTGCGCAGAAATCTTCTCAACTCAGGCAGTTGGCACCTGCATGGAGTTAGATAAAGGTGTAGGATATTCAAGGGGGGTTGGACTGAGTTTGATTGTGGCTACGTTGGGATTCTCCTTTTCCTACACATCTTCCTCCTCTCATTCTCCATCTCTCTTGTTTCCCTTCCGTCTTACCTTCCTCTTCTTCCCATCTCCTTCCATTCTTCCTTCTTCTCATTCCCATTTCCTTCCTCCCTCCCTCCTTCCCTTATTCCCATTTCCTTCCTTCCTTCTTTTCCTTCTTTCCTCCCTCCCTCCCTCCCTCCCTCACTCCTTCCCTTCTTCTCATTCCCATTTCCTTCTTTCCTCCCTCCCTCCCTCACTCCCTCACTCCTTCCCTTCTTCTCATTCCCATTTCCTTCTTTCCTCCCTCCCTTCTCTTGTTCCCTTCCTTCCTTCCTCCCTCACTCCTTCCCTTCTTCTCATTCCCATTTCCTTCCTTCCTTCTTTTCCTTCTTTCCTCCCTCCCTCACTCCTTCCCTTCTTCTCATTCCCATTTCCTTCTCTCCTTTTTTCGTTCCCCCCTCCCTCCCTTTCATTCCCATTTCCTTCCTTCCTTCCTCCCTCTCATTCCCATTTCCTTCTTTCCTTCCTTCTTTCCTCCCTCCCTTTCATTCCCATTTCCTTCCTTCCTTCCTCCCTTTCATTCCCATT
>NC_080544.1:115295560-115314986 GCF_028640845.1 Ahaetulla prasina
TGTAGTTTCCTTCCACTATGTACCCTCCCGAGCTGTTCTCTCAATTGGCTTGAAAGTTTGCAAAGAAGTGTATGGAATTATCCCCCCCCTCCCATTGAGTTATAGAAGATACCATTGTGTCCTGGAAGAAATCAGGCTGTCCTGTCTATAGGCAAGAAGAAACCCAGTTTTATGGAAAGACATGGAGCTTACCCAGTCCGTGAGCTGGACCCCTGCATACAGCCATTTCATCGATTGATTGTTGAGGTGTAAGCAAGGTGGTGTCGATGCTTAACCTCTCGATACCATTTTTTCCTCTGAAATGAAAGAAAAGTTTTGGAAAGGCCTATTGCTGCTTGAATCGGGCCGATGTCCTTGAGAAGTCTGTCCATTTGCATAGCTGATTTCTGATTTCTGCAGGCACCACAGTGCCACAGTCTCTCAGGTTTCAGGTTAGCCTCCATTTAGTGGCATCTGAGCGGCGTTCCCCAGCCCATCCCGATCTCTGCCGAAGGTTGAGGTTTCTTCTTGGGGACAGGATTAGGACAAGTTTAAGTGGACCTTTCAAAGAGGGTTTCTCGGAAGGGGAAGGGGCTATTCCTGCTAAAATGGGGATGTTTGACCGGTCCCCCAGAGGAAGCGAGCCCTGTTCTGAATCTGCTCCATAGGCTCATGAGGAAGTTTTTGCAAAGCAAAGCTAGCAACTTGCCTCCAGGGAGATGTAGCCCAAGTATATCCCTTTTCCATCGCTTGCTCTTTATTTATTCGGAACTCGGAATGCGGAATTCGGAACTCGGAGTGCGGAACTCGGAACGCAGAACGCGGAACTCGGAATGCGGAAATCGGAATGCGGAATTCGGAAATCGGAACTCGTAGTGCGGAACGTGGAATTCGGAAGACGGAATGCGAAATGCGGAACACAGAATGCGGAACTCAGAATGCGGAACGCGGAATTCGGAACGTGGAATGCGAAATGAAACTCGAATGCGGGAAGTGAATTTGGAACCACAGATGTGGAATGCAGAACCTTGGAAGCGGAGCATTGGAGCAGGCGGAACGCGGAATGCGGAATGAAGAACGTGGAATGCAGAATTTGGAACTCGGAATGCAGAATGCAGTATTCGGAACGTGGAATGCGGAACTCGGAATGCGGAATGCGGAACTCGGAATGCGGAATTCAGAAATCGGAACTCGGAGTGCGGAACGTGGAATTTGGAACACGGAATGCGAAATGCGGAACGCGGAATGTGGAACTCGGAATCCAGAACTCAGAATCTGGAACTCGGAATGCAGAACGTGGAACTCGGAATGCGGAACTCGGAATGCGGAATTCGGAAATCGGAACTTGTAGTGCGGAACGTGGAATTCGGAACACGGAATGCAAAATGCGGAACGCAGAATGTGGAACTCGGAATGCGGAACGCGGAACGCGGAGTGCGGAATTTGGAAATCGAAACTCGGAGTGCGGAACGTGGAATATGGAACACGGAATGCGAAATGCATAACGCGGAACGCGGAACGCGGAACGCGGAACGCGGAACTCGAAATGAGGAACTCGGAACTCGGAATGAAGAACGTGGAATGCGGAATTCGGAAATCAAAACTCGGAGTGCGGAACGTGGAATTTGGAACACGGAATGAGAAATGCGGAACGCGGAACGCGGAATGGGGAATGAAGAACGTGGAATGCGGAATTTGGAACTCGGAATGCGGAACGCGGAATTTAGACCGCGGAACGCGGACTCGAAATGAGGAACTCGGAACTCGGAATGAAGAACGTGGAATGCGTAATTTGGAACTGAAAACGCGGAACGCGGAATGCGGAACGTAGAATTCGGTAGGTGGAATGCGGAACTCGGAATGCAGAACTCGGAATGCAGAACTCGGAATCAGGATCTCGGAATGAGGAATGCGGAAATCGGAATTTGGAACTCGGAACGTGGAATGCACTCCACACTCCGCGTTCCGCGTTCCACGTTCTTCAATCCACTTTCCGCATTCCGCATTCCGCATTCTGCGTTCCGAGTTCCAAATTCCGCATTCCGCGTTCCGCATTCCGAGTTCCGAATTCTGCATTCCAAGTTCTGAGTTCCGCGTTCCACATTCTGCGTTCCGAGTTCCGCATTCCGAATTCCGAGTTCCGCATTCCGAGTTCCGCATTCCGAGTTTCGTGTTCCGCTTTCCGAGTTCCGCATTCCGCATTCTGCGTTCCGAGTTCCAAATTCCGCATTCCGCGTTCCGCATTCCGAGTTCCGAGTTCCACTTTCCGAGTTCCGCATTCCGAGTTCCACGTTCTGCATTCCGAGTTCCGCATTCCGTAATAATTGAAAGGCAAGTTCCTTGGAAAGTTTCTAAGTGGGATGGGAAGATTGTAGCTACTGTACCGTTGTCATGTAGTTTCCTTCCACTATGTACCCTCCCGAGCTGTTCTCTCAATTGGCTTGAAAGTTTGCAAAGAAGTGTATGGAATTATCCCCCCCCATCCCATTGAGTTATTGAAGATACCATTGTGTCCTGGAAGAAATCAGGCTGTCCTGTCTATAGGCAAGAAGGAACTCGAAATGAGGAACCCGGAACTCGGAATGAAGAGCGTGGAATACGGAATTCGGAAATCAAAACTCGGAGTGCGGAACGTGGAATTTGGAACACGGAATGCGAAATGCGGAACGCGGAACGCGGAATGGGGAATGAAGAACGTGGAATGCGGAATTTGGAACTCGGAAGGCGGAACGCGGAATTCGGAACGTAGAATGCGGAACTTGGAATGAGGAACTCGGAACTCGGAATGCGGAAATCGGAATTTGGAACTCGGAACGCGGAAATCGGATTTTGGAACTCGGAAGGCGGAACGCACTCCGCACTCCGAGTTCTGCGTTCCGCATTCCACTTTCTGCATTCCGCATTCCGCGTTCTGCATTCTGCGTTCCGCATTCCGAGTTCTGAGTTCCACATTGCACGTTCTGCGTTCCGAGTTCTGCACTCCAAGTTTTGAATTCCGCATTCCGCATTCCGCATTCCGCATTCCGCATTCCGCATTCCGCGTTCCGCATTCCGCATTCCGAGTTCTGAGTTCCACATTCCACGTTCTGCGTTCCGAGTTCTGCACTCCAAGTTTTGAATTCCGCATTCTACGTTCCGAATTCCGCGTTTGCTATTGCTGCTTGAATCGGGCTGATGTCCTTGAGAAGTCTGTCCATTTGCATAGCTGATTTCTGATTTCTGCAGGCACCACAGTGCCACAGTCTTGCAGGTTTCAGGTTAGCCTCCATTTAGTGGCATCTGAGCGGCGTTCCCCAGCCCATCCCGATCTCTGCTGAAGGTTGAGGTTTCATCTTGGGGACAGGATTAGGACAAGTTTAAGTGGACCTTTCAAAGAGGGTTTCTTGGAAGGGGAAGGGGCTATTCCTGCTAAAATGGGGATATTTGACCGGTCCCCCAGAGGAAGCGAGCCCTATTCTGAATCTGCTCCATAGGCTCATGAGGAAGTTTTTGCAAAGCAAAGCTAATTCTGCGTTCCGAATTCCGCATTCCGAGTTCCGAATAAATAAAGAGCAAGCGATGGAAAAGGGATATACTTGGGCTACAACTCCCTGGAGGCAAGTTGCTAGCTTTGCTTTGCAAAAACTTCCTCATGAGCCTATGGAGAAGATTCAGAATAGGGCTCGTTTCCTCTGGGGGACCGGTCAAACATCCCCATTTTAGCAGGAATAGTCCCTTCCCCTTCCAAGAAACCCTCTTTGAAAGGTCCACTTAAACTTGTCCTAATCCTGTCCCCAAGAAGAAACCTCAACCTTCGGCAGAGATCAGGATGGGCTGGGGAACACCGCTCAGATGCCACTAAATGGAGGCTAACCTGAAACCTGCAAGACTGTGGCACTGTGGTGCCTGCAGAAATCAGAAATCAGCTATGCAAATGGACAGACTTCTCAAGGACATTGGCCCGATTCAAGCAGCAATAGGGCTTTCCAAAACTTTTCTTTCATTTCAGAGGAAAAAATGGTATCGAGGGGTTAAGCATCGACACCACCTTGCTTACACCTCAACAATCAATCGATGAAATGGCTGTATGCAGGGGGCCAGCTCACGGACTGGGTAAGCTCCATGTCTTTCCATACAACTGGGTTCCTTCTTGCCTATAGACAGGACAGCCATATTCCTTCCAGGACACAATGGTGTCTTCTATAACTCAATGGGGGGGGGGATAATTCCATACACTTCTTTGCAAACTTTCAAGCCAATTGAGAGAACAGCTCGGGGGAGTACATAGTGGAAAGAAACTACATGACGACGGTACAGTAGCTACAATCTTCCCATCCCATTTAGAAACTTTCCATGGAACTTGCCTTTTTATTAGCCATCGCCCGTTTGACCATTATTGCCTTCTGTTCATCGATGCTCCATTGTCAGCTTCCATCCGGGAATAGACAGGAGTACCAACGGGCATGCTGCAAACAGAGCAAACAAAGCACCCTGAGCGGGCCAGCCCATTGGCAACATGCATCTTCCAAAAGATCCACCAGCCTTGGGCTGGAACACTCTACCTCAGACACGGTTGCCAAATTCAGCTGATTTCCTCCAATGAATATCCACCGGTTTCCTTTCATTCCGCTTCCTAAGGATGCTTAGCTCCATTCACGCTGCCACCCAGACCCAATGAAGCTGGATCCAAGGCTTATTCTTCCTCGCCGCCTCCGCATCAGACTAAGCCGACGCCAGCTTCTCTCGTTCACCACGAACACATTCGACAACTCAGACGCGCACACACAAGCACACTGCGGGCTGCATCCACTCTGGGATGTTCCACACCGCCCATCCGCACACACAGCCACACTCCATCCATTCACAATCACGCCCCAGGTTCTATTCAGGGTTTTCCACACAGCGTCCATCCTCCATTTTTGCTAGGTCTGTCTCAATGACATCAGCCGGCGTCAGTCCTTGGGGTGAGATGGCTCCATCCCAAAAAATGGCCCTCGCTCTTATCTACCGTCTTCCTCTGTGAAAGACATCCACCAGTCTCCTAGTGGAACACTGGACCTCAGCAACTCTTACCTAATTCTACTAGCCTCCTCATCAAATATAGAATAATAGAATTCTACGGGACCTCAGTGGTCTTCTAGTCCAACCCCCCGCTCGAGCAGGAGACTCTATACTATTTCAAACAAACGGTTGTCCTCTCTTTTCGAAAACCTTCAGTGATGGAGCACCCACAACCTCTGAAGGGAAACTATTCCATGGGTTTAGTGCTATCATGCCTCCCCGATCCTTCTTTTCATCAGACTAGACATAGTCTAATCCTGTAAGCATTCTTCCTACGTTTTAGCCTCCAAACACTGCCCCCCCCTCAATAATTTTTCTTTCTCTTCTCTGCATTTTTTACAGAGTGTCAGCATCTTTTCGGTATTGTGCTGACCGTATTCCAAGTCTGGTCTTACTTTGAAAAGCAGTATTAGAGCTACACCTGATCCTGATTCTATCCATGTCTTAATGCATCCTAGGATTGCATTGGCTTTTTTTCCCTGCATCCGCACGCTGTTGTCTCATATTTAAGTGATTGTCACTACGACTCCAAGCTCCCTCTTTCGGTTACTGACGTTAAGTCAGGTTTCACCCGGTCGATACCTTCGCAGTTGCTTTTTCTTACCTAGGTGTAAACCCTTACTTTTATCTGTCAAATTTGCCTGTAAATTTGATGAGCGCCCCTTCAATTCTCTCATCTACATTGTTTATGAAGATATCGGAGAGCACTGGGCCTAAAATGGAACCTTGGAGTACCCCACTGCTAAATTCCCTCCATCTGGATGTAGTTCTGTTGAGTACTGCATGTTGAGTACAGAGGGCCCTTCCTCTTATTCACTATCTCCATCTCCCAAAGACATCCCCCAGCCTCAGTCCGGATCACGGTACCTCAGCAACCGCTGCCAAATTCCACTGGTTTCCTCCAATCATTTCCACCGGTTTCCTTTCATTCCGCATCATAAGGATACTTATCTCCATTCGCAGCACCACAAGCTGGGCCTAGGGCTTATACTCGCATGCTGCCCCGCATCAGACTGAGCCGACGCCAGCTTCTCTCGTTCACCACGAACACATTCGACAAATCAGACGCATACACAAAAGCACACTGCGGGCTGCATCCACTCTGGGATGTTCCACACCGCCCATCCGCACACACAGTCACACTCCATCCATTCACAATCATGCACCGGCTTCGATTCATCAATTTCTACACAGCGTCCATCGGCCAGCTTTTGCTAGGTCCGTCTTCCGGACGTCAGCCTGCTTCAGGCCATGGTGGATAGAGGGTACATGCTGCAAATGAGCCGTTCCACTCAGCAAGTCTTCTAGAGAACTTGCCTTTCAATCCCGTCTCTTCTGCTCCAGCTTTGGGCTCCTCTGAGTTGACTTTAGTTGCTGAAGAAGTTCCCTTCTGAAGAAACTGGCCGAAGAAACTTTCTGCAAAGAAAGGACATGAATGACGGAGACCTTAGCCAGGCTGGATTGGCTAGTGCTGCATGTAAAGTGGGCCTTTAGTTCTGTGAGCTGTCAATGGCCCTGACTGTGGCCGGAACAAACACAATCATGCCATGAAGGGGAACAGATACCGCTCTGTCCATGGAGCTTGGCTTAAGAACCAGGTAAGTCTAAGAACCAGGTCCTGTTTCTCTTTTGCAAAGAGGTTCCATGGCCTCCCTCGGTGGTGTTCGGGGCTGGTATTGGAAAACGATTCCAAGGACCTTCTGGGAGGGTTTTACCCTGTAACCCTGAGCCTTGGGAGGAGGACTGCCCTTAGAATGAGAAATGGGGGACAAAAAAATAAATAAAGAGCAAGCGATGGAAAAGGGATAGACTTGGGCTACAGCTCCCTGGAGGCAAGTTGCTAGCTTTGCTTTGCAAAAACTTCCTCATGAGCCTATGGAGAAGATTCAGAATAGGGCTCGCTTCCTCTGGGGGACCGGTCAAACATCCCCATTTTAGCAGGAATAGCCCCTTCCCCTTCCCCTTCCGAGAAACCCTCTTTCAAAGGTCCACTTAAACTTGTCCTAATCCTGTCCCCAAGAAGAAACCTCAACCTTCGGCAGAGATCGGGATGGGCTGGGGAACGCCGCTCAGATGCCACTAAATGGAGGCTAACCTGAAACCTGCAAGACTGTGGCACTGTGGTGCCTGCAGAAATCAGAAATCAGCTATGCAAATGGACAGACTTCTCAAGGACATCGGCCCGATTCAAGCAGCAATAGGGCTTTCCAAAACTTTTCTTTCATTTCATGGTATCGAGGGGTTAAGCATCGACACCACCTTGCTTACACCTCAACAATCAATCGATGAAATGGCTGTATGCAGGGGGCCAGCTCACGGACTGGGTAAGCTCCATGTCTTTCCATACAACTGGGTTCCTTCTTGCCTATAGACAGGACAGCCATATTCCTTCCAGGACACAATGGTGTCTTCTATAACTCAATGGGGGGGGGGATAATTCCATACACTTCTTTGCAAACTTTCAAGCCAATTGAGAGAACAGCTCGGGGGAGGACATAGTGGAAAGAAACTACATGATGACGGTACAGTAGCTACAATCTTCCCATCCCATTTAGAAACTTTCCATGGAACTTGCCTTTTTATTAGCCATCGCCCGTTTGACCATTATTGCCTTCTGTTCATCGATGCTCCATTGTCAGCTTCCATCCGGGAATAGACAGGAGTACCAACGGGCATGCTGCAAACAGAGCAAACAAAGTACCCTGAGCGGGCCAGCCCATTGGCAACATGCATCTTCCCAAAGATCCACCAGCCTTGGGCTGGAACACTCTACCTCAGACACGGCTGCCAAATTCAGCTGATTTCCTCCAATGAATATCCACCGGTTTCCTTTCATTCCGCTTCCTAAGGATGCTTAGCTCCATTCACGCTGCCACCCAGACCCAATGAAGCTGGATCCAAGGCTTATTCTTCCTCGCCGCCTCCGCATCAGACTAAGCCAACGCCAGACTTCTCTCTTGCACCACGAACACATTCGACAACTCAGACGCATACACACAAGCACACTGCGGGCTGCATCCACTCTGGGATGTTCCACACCGCCCATCCGCACACTCAGCCACACTCCATCCATTCACAATCACACCCCAGGTTCTATTCAGGGTTTTCCACACAGCGTCCATCCTCCATTTTTGCTAGGTCTGTCTCAATGACATCAGCCGGCGTCAGTCCTTGGGGTGAGATGGCTCCATCCCAAAAAATGGCCCTCGCTCTTATCTACCGTCTTCCTCTGTGAAAGACATCCACCAGTCTCCTAGTGGAACACTGGACCTCAGCAACTCTTACCTAATTCTACTAGCCTCCTCATCAAATATAGAATAATAGAATTCTACGGGACCTCAGTGGTCTTCTAGTCCAACCCCCCGCTCGAGCAGGAGACTCTATACTATTTCAAACAAACGGTTGTCCTCTCTTTTCGAAAACCTTCAGTGATGGAGCACCCACAACCTCTGAAGGGAAACTATTCCATGGGTTTAGTGCTATCATGCCTCCCCGATCCTTCTTTTCATCAGACTAGACATAGTCTAATCCTGTAAGCATTCTTCCTACGTTTTAGCCTCCAAACACTGCCCCCCCCCTCAATAATTTTTCTTTCTCTTCTCTGCATTTTTTACAGAGTGTCAGCATCTTTTCGGTATTGTGCTGACCGTATTCCAAGTCTGGTCTTACTTTGAAAAGCAGTATTAGAGCTACACCTGATCCTGATTCTATCCATGTCTTAATGCATCCTAGGATTGCATTGGCTTTTTTTCCCTGCATCCGCACGCTGTTGTCTCATATTTAAGTGATTGTCACTATGACTCCAAGCTCCCTCTTTCGGTTACTGACGTTAAGTCAGGTTTCACCCGGTCGATACCTTCGCAGTTGTTTTTTCTTACCTAGGTGTAAACCCTTACTTTTATCTGTCAAATTTGCCTGTAAATTTGATGAGCGCCCCTTCAATTCTCTCATCTACATTGTTTATGAAGATATCGGAGAGCACTGGGCCTAAAATGGAACCTTGCAGTACCCCACTGCTAAATTCCCTCCATCTGGATGTAGTTCTGTTGAGTACTGCATGTTGAGTACAGAGGGCCCTTCCTCTTATTCACTATCTCCATCTCCCAAAGACATCCCCCAGCCTCAGTCCGGATCACGGTACCTCAGCAACCGCTGCCAAATTCCACTGGTTTCCTCCAATCATTTCCACCGGTTTCCTTTCATTCCGCATCATAAGGATACTTATCTCCATTCGCAGCACCACAAGCTGGGCCTAGGGCTTATACTCGCATGCTGCCCCGCATCAGACTGAGCCGACGCCAGCTTCTCTCGTTCACCACGAACACATTTGACAACTCAGACGCATACACAAAAGCACACTGCGGGCTGCATCCACTCTGGGATGTTCCACACCGCCCATCCGCACACACAGTCACACTCCATCCATTCACAATCATGCACCGGCTTCGATTCATCAATTTCTACACAGCATCCATCGGCCAGCTTTTGCTAGGTCCGTCTTCAGGACGTCAGCCTGCTTCAGGCCATGGTAGATAGAGGGTACATGCTGCAAATGAGCCCTTCCACTCAGCAAGTCTTCTAAAGAACTTGCCTTTCAATCCCGTCTCTTCTGCTTCAGCTTTGGGCTCCTCTGAGTTGACTTTAGTTGCTGAAGAAGTTCCCTTCTGAAGAAACTGGCCGAAGAAACTTTCTGCAAAGAAAAGACATGAATGACGGAGACCTTAGCCAGGCTGGATTGGCTAGTGCTGCATGTAAAGTGGGCCTTTAGTTCTGTGAGCTGTCAATGGCCCTGACTGTGGCCGGAACAAACACAATCATGCCATGAAGGGGAACAGATACCGCTCTGTCCATGGAGCTTGGCTTAAGAACCAGGTAAGTCTAAGAACCAGGTCCTGTTTCTCTTTTGCAAAGAGGTTCCATGGCCTCCCTCGGTGGTGTTCGGGGCTGGTATTGGAAAACGATTCCAAGGACCTTCTGGGAGGGTTTTACCCTGTAACCCTGAGCCTTGGGAGGAGGACTGCCCTTAGAATGAGAAATGGGGGACAAAAAAATAAATAAAGAGCAAGCGATGGAAAAGGGATAGACTTGGGCTACAGCTCCCTGGAGGCAAGTTGCTAGCTTTGCTTTGCAAAAACTTCCTCATGAGCCTATGGAGAAGATTCAGAATAGGGCTCGTTTCCTCTGGGGGACCGGTCAAACATCCCCATTTTAGCAGGAATAGCCCGTTCCCCTTCCGAGAAACCCTCTTTCAAAGGTCCACTTAAACTTGTCCTAATCCTGTCCCCAAGAAGAAACCTCAACCTTCGGCAGAGATCGGGATGGGCTGGGGAACGCCGCTCAGATGCCACTAAATGGAGGCTAACCTGAAACCTGCAAGACTGTGGCACTGTGGTGCCTGCAGAAATCAGAAATCAGCTATGCAAATGGACAGACTTCTCAAGGACATCGGCCCGATTCAAGCAGCAATAGGGCTTTCCAAAACTTTTCTTTCATTTCAGAGGAAAAAATGGTATCGAGGGCTTAAGCATCGACACCACCTTGCTTACACCTCAACAATCAATCGATGAAATGGCTGTATGCAGGGGGCCAGCTCACGGACTGGGTAAGCTCCATGTCTTTCCATACAACTGGGTTCCTTCTTGCCTATAGACAGGACAGCCTGATTCCTTCCAGGACACAATGGTATCTTCTATAACTCAATGGGGGGGCGGGATAATTCCATACACTTCTTTGCAAACTTTCAAGCCAATTGAGAGAACAGCTCGGGGGAGTACATAGTGGAAGGAAACTACATGACGACGGTACAGTAGCTACAATCTTCCCATCCCATTTAGAAACTTTCCATGGAACTTGCCTTTCTATTAGCCATCGCAAGTTTGACCATTTTTCTCTGTTCATCAATGCTCCATTCCAATCTTCCTTCATAGAAGAACTTGTTGTGTCAAGAGGCATGCTGCAAAGAAAGCATAGATAGCTGTGGTTACCTGCACATCTGAAATCTGCATGTCCCAAAGATATCCGCCAGCCAAAATTCATTTTTATTTTTGTTTCATTATTTTTCCCCCATGAATATCCACTTTTTTTCTTTCAATACCTATTTATTTATTTATTTATTTATTTATTTATTTATTTATTTATTTATTTATTTATTTATTTATTTATTTATTTATTTATTTGTCAAACGCAATAATATATATAAGTATAAGCATGAAATAAACATACGAATTGGATACAGCCAAAGGGAATATTGGGACAGGAACGGTAGGCACGCTGGTGCTCTTATGCACTCCCCTTATAGACCTCTTAGGAATGGGGTGAGGTCAACAGTAGATAGTCTTTGGTTAAAGCTTTGGGGATTTTGGTAAGAGACTACAGAATCAGGTAGTGTTGTGTCTTGCTCGCCCTCAGAGCAGCCGGGGCCTTCTTACCTGCTCCCGAACACTGAGGAATGTATGCCTCCCGGCCCAAGTCCTGACTCCATGCCCAGACAAAGTGCAGAAGAAGGAGCATCTCCCGGCCCCAGCCCTGACTCCATGCCCAGGCAAACGGAGCAGCTAGACCCCTCCCCCTCCTCCACAGCATGTGAGCCTGAGGAGGGTTTATTCCCAACAGCTGATTGGAGTAATCCTCGCATCAGAAGATTGGATAGGCGGAGGCAACAGAAGGAAGGGAGGGGCAGGCCTTAATGAGTGCTGAGTCATGGAGCCACACCCCATGGCCTATATAAAGGATCTGCTTTCTGGCAGTCTCTGAGTCAGGCAAAAGTCGAACTTATCTTGCTGAAGTCACTTACTGGTCTCCTGCCTGCTCTGAGGACTTTGCTAGGACTTTGGGCAGAGCTGCAGAGGCAAGCCTGATTCGGATTTCCCTGACCCGGCCGTCAGCGGAGGAGTGGGACACGACAGGTAGTGCATTCCAGGCATTAACAACTCTGTTACTATAGTCTTATTTTCTACAATCAAGATTGGAGCGGTTCACTTTAAGTTTAAATCTATTGTGTGCTCGTGTATTGTTGTGGTTGAAGCTGAAGTATTCTTCGACAGGAAGTACATTGTAGCAGATGATTTTATGAGTTATACTCAGGTCATTCCGAAGGCGGCAGAGTTCTAAGTTTTCTAAATTCAAGATTTCAAGTCTGGTGGCATCAGGTATTTTGTTGTATTCAGAGGAGTGGAGAACTCTTCTTTTAAAGTATTTCTGGACACATTCAATTGTATTGATGTCTGAAATGTGGTATGGGTTAGGGTTAGGGTTTATCCTTCCATGCAACCATACCAGACTAAGCCTACATGACACTTCTCTCTGTCATCACATTTTAGAACTGACATTTACACACACGCACCCTGGAGCCTACCTCCGCTCTGGGATGATATTAGAAAGAGTGCAGAGAAGAGCAACCAAGATAATTAGGGGACTGGAAGCTAAAACATATGAAGAACGGTTGCAGGAACTGGGTATGTCTAATTTAGTGAAAAGAAGGACTAGAGGAGACATGATAGCAGTGTTCCAATATCTCAGGGTTGCCACAAAGGAGAGGGAGTCAAACTATTCTCCAAAGCACCTGAGGGTAGAACAAGAAGCAATGGGTGGAAACTAATCAAGGAGAGAAGCAACCTAGAACTAAGGAGAAATTTCCTGACAGTTAGAACAATCAATAAGTGGAACAACTTGCCTGCAGAAGTTGTGAATGCTCCAACACTGGAAATTTGTAAGAAAATGTTGGATAGCCATTTGTCTGAAATGGTGTAGGGTTTCCTGCCTGGGCAGGGGGTTGGACTAGAAGACCTCCAAGGTCCCTTCCAACTCTCTTATTATGTTATGTTATTTGTTTCAATGAGACCCTTGACTGCTGCCCTAAAACATTGTGTCAATTGCATCACTGTGTCAGCTTGCCTCCGATCAATGGTTAAGAAAATAAAGACCCAACTCCATCAGTTTGAAGAGATTGGTAATTTTTACTAAACACGTCAAATTGCAAGGAAAGCAAAGCCAGAACTGAAAGTAATTATAAGTGTACAAAAGTATTTCCTCTCTTGAACCCTCCTCCCTCCAAAGTTCAAACAGTCATAGTCCAATGTCCTCTTCCTCCTTGGCCACGTGTTGTTTCACTTCCGATGTTCTCCCTCTGTCAATCTTCTGGATGGAATGTGAAGCAGGCAACTCCCGTTACATTCACGGGACAAATCAGTTGAAACGTCTGTTTGAAAGACTATCTCCTCCTCCACCTGAAGTGACAGTCTAATGCTGGCAACAGTAAAAACCTCCCCCCTCCCCCATAAATCATGTAAGACATTCAGTAAGAAGAAAACCTTTAAGTAATAAAACAGTAAAACACTCCAATAAGTAAAATACACTTAAAATAAAGTGGAGGCGGACACACTGTGCTTCTCTGCTTTTTTTATCCCAGGCCAGTAGCAAAGCTAGGATTCGGAGGACCCTGGGGGCCTGAGTTTGGTATAGTAAATCACATCAGGTTGTGCAGAGTTGCTGCATGGCTCCAGGGCTTGAAATATTAAAATATGGATTTCTTCATATTATGCAGACATGATATATACCACAGCTATGTTGTGCAAAATGTGTGCTCTGAAATAATTCCCAGAGGATAGTCTGAAGACGTACTTTGCTGAAGCTAAAGCAGATCAGTACCTACTCAGAGTCTAAACACAAAACTACCTAGGAATACTATATCGTTGAGAAATTAGAAAAGCCAAATCTGTAAATTTCTTGTATATTAGATTTTATTATCTGTTTCTGTGAAAATCAGGGCTGATTTGCACATTCATGGTAGACTTTCATCTGCAAATGAATCATCACAATATTTCTTTAACGTGCTTTTTTTAATGAAGCCAGCTCATCCATCCATCTATCCATCCAGCCTTCTGTTCAGTCTCAATGTTTAAGTAACCAAGTGATGTGAATGCAAATGTGGAGCTGGTTCTGTGGACAACATATATCTGAAGCATTGTAGAAAATTCATCTAGAAATGGCTCTTGGCTTCCAGATAACTCTAGATGTGTCCAACCTAGATTTTCACTCTCTGAAACCCAAAAATATAAATTGTTTACTTTAGAAGATTATTTTTTAAAATATCTTCTTTTCCTAAACCAATTACAGTAACTGAATATATGCTGTATGTTGCCTCAGCTTTAAATTTTCCTACTTCATGTACAAGCGCTTATGCCAAACCTTCCATGAAGACGTAATAGTGCTAAACAGAAAATTGGCCCACCGACTTTAGTGAAGGACTCAACTACTTATTGATTGTGTACATTGATGAAATTGGGGGGAAATCATTTGAATGGATATAAAAAATCTTATTTACCCCATGCAGACTCCAGTCTCCACTACTAACATTGAATGATGAATAGACATGTGTGAGCCAGTTTGTAACTGAAATACTCAGGTGGCTCAAGAGGCTGAGCTTCTCGATCAGAAAGGTTGGTGGTTCGAGTCCCCAGTATAGGTCTCTTGCGTTAGCAAGGGGTTGGACTAGAGGACCTCCAAGGTCCCTTCCAGCTCTATTCTATTCTTCTTCTTCTATTCTTAAAAACAATTTCCCCTAGGAGAGGCCCATGAATATATGGTTATTTTCAAGGTCTGTACTTTTGGACAACTCCCTTAATCCACTCAAAGGTCATTAAATCGAACACAGACCCAGGGTGACCTGGTTTATGACCGGCGCAACCTACAACCTATAAGTCCGGGTTCATTCATGGCCAAAAGTTGAAATGACTGCCAGTAAGAGATATTAGGAGGGGACCAGTGCTCAGCCCCCTTCTGGCTTCACTAACTAAGTTGACAAACATCACATGCTTTCCAAATGCAATCAGGGCCCAAGGGAAGATACATTTGGGATCCAGAGGTTTTTCCTGAAGGCTTTTATTCAATGCTCCATCTGTGTGGATAATAATGAGCATCTTTTTGGAGGACATTAGATCTCCTCCCAGAGGAGTGTTCAGCTGTCTGCATCTGCCCTATTCTAGGCGTTCTTATTTCTGTTGGAAGATGACCAAGCGTGGAGATGTTTCAGATATCATCGATGATTGATGGTTGCTACCACCTTCTCCAGTGGCACCTGTCGCTCTGTGACCTTCTCGTGGAACCTTCTTCTCTCTCTGAAATTAAATTGTCCTGCCTTTCTTCAGGGCCTGTTTCCACACTCTCCCTGCCAGGTCCTGTTTCCACGACGTTCCTTTGTGGCTCCAATCTTGATTGCAGAAAATATGACTTCAGTAACAGAGTTGTTAATGCCTGGAATGCACTACCTGACTCTGTGGTCTCTTCCCAAAATCCCCAAAGCTTTAACCAAAGACTCTCTACTATTGACCTCACCCCATTCCTAAGAGGTCTTTAAGGGGCGTGCATAAGAGCACAAACGTGCCTACCATTCCTGTCCTAATGTTCCCTTTGTCCGGTTGGTCAACCACTTTATGAATTTTGTACCTATTTGGAATTGTATACCGATTCTATCTCTCTCGGTGTTCTTTTCATATTTTGTTTTTCTTTTCTTTTTGCCTAAAAAGAGATTCAAAGAAGGAATTAAGCATTTCTGCATTCACCATTTAGCTCATTCACACATGGAATCCTTCCCGGTCTCTCTAGAAACTAGAAACTAGAAACAGATTAACAGAGTTGGAAGAGACCTTGTAGGTCATCTGATCCAACCCTCTTCCCCCCAAGTAGGAGACAGTAAGAGATTGGATGGCAGTCCAATCTCTTCTTGAAAGCTTCCAGTGATGAAGCTCCCACAACTTCTGAAGGCAATTTCTGTTCCATGGGTTGCTTGTTCTCACTGTCAGAAAATTTCTCTTTATTTCCAGGTTGAATCTCTCCTTATGTATTTATTTATTTATTATTTATTATTTAAATTTTTATACCGCCCTTCTCCCGAAGGACTCAGGGCGGTTCACAGCCAGATAAAAAATACACAATAATACAATATAAATACGATTAAAATACAATTAAAAAACTTATTAAATTGGCCAAGATTAAAAATTTAGAATAAAAAACCCATTTAAAAACCCATAAATTTAAAAACTAACCCAGTCCAGCGCAGATGAATAAGTGAGTTTTAAGCTCATGACGAAAGGTTCGGAGGTCCGGAAGTTGACGGAGTCCTGGGGAGTTCGCCCAGAGGGCGGGAGCCCCCACAGAGAAGGCCCTTCCCTGGGCACGCCAGACGACACTGTCGCTACCGACGGCACCCTGAGGAGTCCTCTCTGTGAGAGCGCACGGGTCGGTGAGAGGTATTCGGTAGCAGCAGGCGGTCCCAGAAATAGCCCGGCCCTATGCCATGGAGCGCTGAAGACGTTCACCAACACCTTGAAGCGCACCCGGAAGGCCACAGGTAGCCAGTGCAGCCTCGCAGGATAGGTGTCACGCGGAGCCACGAGGGCCTCTATCACCCGCGCAGCTGCATTCTGGACTAACTGAAGCCTCCGGATGCCCCTCAAGGGGAGCCCCATGTAGAGAGCATTGCAGTAATCCAGACGAGACGTGACAAGGGCGTGAGTGACTGTGCACAAGGCATCCCGGTCTAGAAAGGGGCGCAACTGGCGCACCAGGCGAACCTGGTGGAAAGCTCTCCTGGAGACGGCCGTCAGGTGGTCTTCAAAAGACAGCCGTTCATCCAGGAGAACGCCCAAGTTGCGCACCCTCTCCATCGGAGGGGCCGGAATAGCTCAGGCTGGTAAGAAGCCTGTTATTAGAACACAGAGCCTGCAATTACTGCAGGTTCGAGCCCGGCCCAAGGTTGACTCAGCCTTCCATCCTTTATAAGGTAGGTAAAATGAGGACCCAGATTGTTGGGGGGGCAATAAGTTGACTTTGTAAATATACAAATAGAATGAGACTATTGCCTTATACACTGTAAGCCGCCCTGAGTCTTCGGAGAAGGGCGGGGTATAAATGTAAATAAATAAAATAAAAATAAATAAAATAAAATCGGGGCCAATGACTCGCTCCCAACAGTCAGCCGTGGACTCAGCTGACTGTACCGGGATGCCGGCATCCACAGCCACTCTGTCTTGGAGGGATTGAGCTTGAGCCTGTTTCTCCCCATCCAGCCCCGTCGGCTTCCAAACACCGGACAGCACTTCAATAGCTTCATTGGGGTGGCCGGTGTGACAGCTGGGTGTCATCAGCGTACAGCTGGTACCTCACACGAAGCCACTGATGATCTCACCCAGCGGCTTCATATAGATGTTGAACAGAAGGGGCGAGGATGGGCCCGCGGCACCCACAAGTGAGGCGCGCGGGTGACCTCTGCCCCCGTCAACACCGTCTGCGACGGTCGGAGAGATAGGAGGAGAACCACCGATGGGTGCCTCTCACTCCCAATCCTCCTACGGCGCGCAGCAGGATACCATGGTCGATGGTATCGAAAGCCGCTGAGAGGTCTAATAGGACCAGGGCAGAGGAACAACCCCTATCCCTGGCCCTCCAGAGATCATCCACCAACGCGACCAAAGCCGTCTCAGTGCTGTAACCGGGCCAGAAGCCGGACTGTTCAGTTTCCATCCATTATTCCTTGTCTGGCCTTCAGGTGCCTTGGAAAACAGTTTGACCCCCCTCCTCTCTGTGGCAGCCCCTCAAATATTGGAGGATGCTATCATGTCTCCCCTAGTCTTTCTCTTCACTAGACTAGCCATGCCCAGTTCCTGCAACCATTCATCGTATGTTTTAGCCTCCAGTCCCCTAATCATCCTGGTTGCCCTTCTCTGCACTTTTTCTAGAGTCTCAACATCTTTTTTTATAGTGTGGTGACTAAAACTGGACGCAGTATTCTAGGTGTGGTCTTTACTAAGGCTTTATAGAGTGGTATTAGTTCCTCTCTTGATCTTGATTGTATCTCTCTGTTAAGGCAATTTAGGAGTGCATTGGCTTTTTTGTCTGCTGCCACACAATGCTGGCTCGTATTTAACAGGTTGTCTACTAAGACTCCAGGATCCCTCTCACAGTTACTGCTATTAAACCTGGTTTCACCCAGTCTATATGTGCACTTCTGGTTTTTCTTACCCAAGTGTAAGATTTTACTTTTCTCTACTCTGAATTTGATTTTGTTAGATCTCTCTTAATAGACTCAACTATTAGCCTGCTGGAGCAGTGCTTGGACTAGAAGACCTCCAAGGTCCCTTCCAACTCTCTTTGAGTCTTACTGTTGGTTAAGTTCCCTGTGCCTGATTAAGTATGTTTGAGGGGTTCCCCATAGGCTTAGAACCAGAGGGATTGAGTGGGATGTTTGCCAGTTTCTTTATGGGCTGCGAGTTGGGTCTGGTGTGGTGTGGATGTGCTTGTCTGACCGATGGGAGAGGCCATCTATGGGGTGGTATGGGGTGGATGC
Source organism: Ahaetulla prasina (assembly GCF_028640845.1). Taxonomy (NCBI): domain Eukaryota; kingdom Metazoa; phylum Chordata; class Lepidosauria; order Squamata; family Colubridae; genus Ahaetulla; species Ahaetulla prasina. Next base: position 115,313,922 of record NC_080544.1, read on the forward strand.
ATGAGGGTGTGGGGGAGGGAAAGTGCAGGTAGATGTTAGGCATGGCCTCCTCCTTCTCTTGCTTCCCCCTGAGAGGCTCTGGAGCAGCAGGAGCTTCTGCCTCCCTCCGAGACCTTCCACCCAGCCCTGTCCTCCGGTTCTGCCCCCCTGCTCCCTCAGCCTTGTGGCCTTTGGGGGTCTCTGCTGCCTCGAGGCCTCTCCTGGGGACCCCTCAGCTCCCAGTTCAGCTTCTGGCTGCTCTCCTCTCTCCTCCTCTCCTGTGGGCTGTTCGGCCCCCGACTGCTCAGCCTATTCAGCTGTTCGGATCTGGCTCCCAGACTCACCTGGCACACAAGGTAGCAAGTCCCCCACCCCACCTCCCTCTCTCCCCCAATCCTCCATCCTCTCCTGGACAGACAGTTGACCTTTGGACCTTTCACTGAATTGAAAACACATCTGTTCATTCGCAGGGCTGGCTTAAGGCTTTTCTTTTAAATTGTCTAGATTTTAAATTTTAAATTCTATTTAAGTTTTAAATTGGGGTTTTAGATTTTAAATATTTTAATTTCTCGATCTGTATAATAAGTTTCTTAATTCATTTTTAATTGTATATGGTTTATGTTTTATCTTGGCTGTACACAGCCCTGAGTCCTTCGGGAGAAGGGCGGTCTAGAAATCTAATAAATAATAATAATAATAATAATAATAATAATAATAATAATAATAATAATAATAATAATAATAATAATAATAATAATAATAAACCTTTTCGGCACCGAGTGCTGAAACGGGAGAGCACGGATATGCGTGCGTCCCAGAAACTGGAAGAGCAGCCACCCGGTGCACATGCAGGGAAGATGATCTTCCGGTTGCTGGCACGCACGTGTGCACCACCTGGTCTTCCAGTTTCTGGCATGCATGCACACATGAAGACCATCTGATATGCATGCGTGCACAAAGGCCAGCTGGCTAGTGAGCATGGGCATGCCAGAAACCAGAAGATCATCTTCCTGGTGTATGTATGCACACCGGATGGCTGCACTTCCAGTTTCCAGTGCTCCTGTGAGAGTGAAGACCAGCTGCCTG